>NC_059256.1:12726810-12821810 GCF_017591435.1 Portunus trituberculatus | reverse complement strand
AAACACTCTTAAAACCCTTATTACTTCAACTAGAGCCTTTCAAAAGAGTGTTTCTCCTGTTAATAATGCAGAAATGTTGTCACGCTGCCTCTAGAACCACAAAAACACTCTTAAAAACCCTTATTACTTCAACTAGAGCCTTTCAAAAGAGTGTTTCTCCTGTTAATAATGCAGAAATGTTGTCACTCTGCCTCTAGAACCACAAAAACACAAGAATGGCCCCAGAATTTGAAGGGATGACATACGAGGAGAGACTAAAGGCTATGGATCTACCAACGCTGGAACAGAGAAGAGAGAGAGAGAGATAGAGAGGGATCTGGTACACTTCTGAGTGGACCAACGGACTGGACCAAGTGGATAATGAGAAACTGATCCCGAGAGAAGAATATGACACTAGAAGCTCAAGATCGCATAGTAAGAAGCTCAGGTACGGAAGATGTCCCAGAGATATTAAAAAATTGAGTTTCCCGCAGAGATTATTGGGACGCGGACCAGTTGGAGTGAGTACGTAGCGTCAGAGAGTGCACAGTTTGAACGTAAGATTGTGTAAGTGTAGATTTGGAGATTGGGCCACAGAAACGTCAACCGCAGGCCTTGGAAAACTACAACACACACACACACACACACACACACACACACACACACACTCACCTCTCCGTCATCTCAGTCTTCAACGTTTCCAGTGCGTTTCTCTCCCTCTCGACAAAACTTGTCTCTAAAATCTTGACAATTCTTTCTTTCTCGTCCTGAAGTCTTTCCCTCAGTTTCTCCTCCACTTTCTCCTCCAGGCCGGCTACCAGGGTCTGTGGAGAAGGAGGAGGAGGAGGAGGAAGGAGGAGGAGGAGGAGGAGGAGGAGGAGGAGGAGGAGGAGGAGGAGGAGGAGGAGGAGAAGGAGGAGGAGGAGGATTAAATTAAAATATTGCACAAAAATTAATGTCACAGATAAAATTCGTTTAAAATAATTGAAAGATATATTTAACACACACAGAGAGAGAGAGAGAGAGAGAGAGAGAGAGAGAGAGAGAGAGAGAGAGAGAGAGAGAGAGAAAACACCCCAAACACATCAAAACACCCCAAAACACATCAAACATCCAAAACACAAAACACACCAAACACATACACAACACACACCAAAACACCAAAACCAAACACCAAAACACCAAAACACACAACACATCAAAACACACACATCAAACATCACTCAAACACATCAAACATCAACACACAAAACACACACAACACACAACACTCACAAACAACAAAACACTCAATCACCCCAAACACAACCATCAAACACAACACACCAGATTTCAAAACCACAAATAAACACAAAACACACTCACACAGACATCAAAACCAACACACAGTCAAACTTCAACAAAACACATCAAACTCACACACCAAACACCACACTCAAACACAAACACACAGAACACCAAACAACATCAAAACATTAAACACACCAATCACACTCAAAACTACCACAACACATAAACATCAAAACACACAAAACACACAAAACACATCAAACACCTCATAAACACATCCCAAACACAGAACACAACATAAACAAAACATCACAAAACACAACACACCAACACACACCCAACAACATAAACACACTGTAAACACACAAAGACAAACACTGAGACACCAAAGACACTTAAATAACACAACACCTCACAATAAAATACACAAAACATGAAAACACACTAACATAATCAAACATCTCCAACACATCAAAACTTCAAACAACACTCACCAAACAAACACTACACTCAACACAAACACAAACAAAACATCAAACCACTCAACACTTAAAACACACTAAAACCTCAAAACACAAACGCTCACAAAACACACCAAACTTTTACAAGTCAACACACTCAAAACACACAAACAACACAAAACACAAACACACAAGACACAAAAACACACCACAAAACACACTCAAAACAACACACAAACACTCAAAACATCAAAAACACAAAAAACACATCAAAACACTCAAAAAAACATAAAAACAAAAAACACATCAAACCACACACCAAACACACAAAACACCCCAAAACACATCAAAAACACCAAAACACAAAAACAAAAAACACCAAAACAAAAAACACACAAAACATCCCAAAACACCCCAAAATACCCCAAAACACACCAAAACACATCAAAACACAAAACACAAAACACACAAAAACAAAGAGAGAGAGAGAGAGAGAGAGAGAGCCAGCCTTACCTCTTGAACCTTCTCGATTTCTTGTCTTAATTCCTCCATCTCAAATTCGTGTTCCAACGTTATCTTCTTCTCTTTCTCTCTCCACCGTTCTTCTATCTCCTCCAATTCTCTCCTTCTCTCCTCCTCCACCTTCTGCAGCCTCTCCTCCCCCTCCGTGGCTGCTTGCTGGAGGGAAAACAAACGTATGAACACACACAGAGAGAGAGACAAACAGATGCACTCTCAAAACACAAAATGTCATTAATTTTAACATTGATGTAAAAAAGTTAGCTCTCTCTGTCTCTGTTGGGGTGTTTTGGTGTGTTTTTGGTGTGTTTTTGTGTGTTTAAGTGTGTTTTGTGTGTTTTTGATGTGTGTTTTGTGTGTTTTATGTGTTTGTGTGTTTTGTGTGTGTGTTTTGATGTGTTTGTGTGTTTGAAGTGTTTTGTGTGTTTGTGTGTTTTGTGTGTTTTGTGTGTGTGTTTTGTGTGTTTGTGTGTTTTGTGTTTTGTGTGTTTGTGTGTTTTGTGTGTTTTGTGTTTTGTGTTTTTGTGTTTTTGGGGTGTTTTGGTGTGTTTTGTGTGTTTGTGTTTTTTGTGTTTTGTGTGTTTTGCAGTGTTTTGATGTGTTTTGTGTGTTTTGTGTGTTTTGTGTGTTTGTGTGTTTTGTGTGTTTTTGTTTTGTGTGTTTTTGTGTGTTTTGGTGTGTTTTGTGTGTTTGTTTGTGTGTTTGTGTGTTGTGTGGTGTGTTTTGTGTTTTGTGTGTTTTAGTGTTGTGTGTTTTGTGTGTTTTGATGTGTTTTGTGTGTTTTGATGTGTTTTGTGTGTTTTGTGTGTTTTGATGTGTTTTTGTGTGTTTGTGTGTGTTTTGTGTGTTTTTGTGTGTTTTGTGTGTTTTGTGTGTTTTTGTGTGTTTGTGTGTGTTTGATGTGTTTTGTGTGTTTTGGTGTGTTTTGTGTGTTTTGTGTGTTTTGATGTGTTGTGTGTGTTTTGATGTGTGTTTGGTGTGTTTTTGATGTGTTTGTATGTTTTGGTGTGTTTGATGTGTTTATGTGTTTTTGGTGTTTGTGTGTGTTTTGGTGTGTTTTTGTGTGTTTTGTGTGTGTTTGTGTGTTTTGGTGTGTTTTGTGTGTTTTTGTGTTTTGTGTGTTTTGGTGTTTTGGTGTGTTTTGTGTGTTTTTGTGTGTTTTGTGTGTTTTGTGTGTTTGTGTGTTTTTGTGTGTGTTTGTGTGTTTTTTGTGTTTTGTGTGTTTTGATGTGTTTTGTGTGTTTTGTGTGTGTTTTGATGTGTTTTGTGTGTGTGTTGTAGTGTGTTTTGTGTGTTTTGATGTGTTTTGTGTGTTTTGTGTGTTTTGTGTGTTTTGTGTGTTTTGTGTTTTGTGTTTTGTGTGTGTGTGTGTTTTGTGTTTGTGTGTTTGATGTGTTTTGTGTGTTTTGATGTGTTTTGTGTATTTGTGTGTTTTGTGTGTGTTTTGGTGTGTTTTGTGTGTTTGGTGTGTTTTGGTGTGTTTTGTGTGTTTTTGTGTGTGTGTTTTGGGTGTTTTGGTGTGTTTTGATGTGTTTTGTGTGTTTTAGTGTGTTTTGTGTGTGTTTTGTGTTTTTGTGTTTTGTGTGTTTTGTGTTTGTGTGTTTTGTGTGTTTTGTGTGTTTTGTGTGTGTTTTATGTTTTGTGTGTTTTGATGTGTTTGTGTGTTTTGTGTGTTTTGTGTGTTGTGTGTGTTTGGTGTGTTTGATGTGTTTTGTGTGTTTTGTGTGTTTTGTGTGTTTTGTGTGTTTGATGTGTTTTGTGTGTTTTGGTGTGTTTTGTGTGTGTTTTGTGTGTTTTGTGTTTTGTGTGTTTGATGTGTTTTGTGTGTTTTAGTGTTCTGGTGTATTTTGATGTGTTTTTGTGTGTTTTTGGGGTATTTTAGAGTGTTTTAATGCTTTTTTGACATCCTACACCCATGAAAACTTGCTAAAACGTCCTTGTTGTTACCTTAAAAGCCTGCTACCACACCCACAGCCTTCCCACACCCATGAAAACCTGGTAAAATGATATATTGGAGTAGCATTTCACTACATGGGCAAAGAAATGATGAAGAAATTGATAAGTCGTATAGTAAGCCCCAGATTGGACTATGCAGGGGTAGTGTGGAAGCTGGAGAGACTACAAAAAATGGCTACAAGAATGGTTCCAGAATTTGAAGGGATGACATATGAGGAGAGACAGGAAAAAATTAATTATTACTTCAACTAGAGCCTTTCAAAAGAGTGTTTCTCCTGTTAATAATGTAGAAATGTTGTCACTCTGCCTCTAGAACCACAAAAACACTCTTAAAAACCCTTATTACTTCAACTAGAGCCTTTCAAAAGAGTGTTTCTCCTGTTAATAATGCAGAAATGTTGTCACTCTGCCTCTAGAACCACAAAACACTCTTAAAACCCTTATTACTTCAACTAGAGCCTTTCAAAGAGTGTTTCTCCTGTTAATAATGTAGAAATGTTGTCACTCTGCCTCTAGAACCACAAAACACTCTTAAAACCCTTATTACTTCAACTAGAGCCTTTCAAAAGAGTGTTTCTCCTGTTAATAATGTAGAAATGTTGTCACTCTGCCTCTAGAACCACAAAAACACTCTTAAAAACCCTTATTACTTCAACTAGAGCCTTTCAAAGAGTGTTTCTCCTGTTAATAATGCAGAAATGTTGTCACTCTGCCTCTAGAACCACAAAACACTCTTAAAACCCTTATTACTTCAACTAGAGCCTTTCAAAGAGTGTTTCTCCTGTTAATAATGCAGAAATGTTGTCACTCTGCCTCTAGAACCACAAAACACTCTTAAAACCCTTATTACTTCAACTAGAGCCTTTCAAAGAGTGTTTCTCCTGTTAATAATGCAGAAATGTTGTCACTCTGCCTCTAGAACCACAAAACACTCTTAAAACCCTTATTACTTCAACTAGAGCCTTTCAAAAGAGTGTTTCTCCTGTTAATAATGCAGAAATGTTGTCACTCTGCCTCTAGAACCACAAAACACTCTTAAAAACCCTTATTACTTCAACTAGAGCCTTTCAAAGAGTGTTTCTCCTGTTAATAATGTAGAAATGTTGTCACTCTGCCTCTAGAACCACAAAACATTCTTAAAACCCTTATTACTTCAACTAGAGCCTTTCAAAGAGTGTTTCTCCTGTTAATAATGCAGAAATGTTGTCACTCTGCCTCTAGAACCACAAAACACTCTTAAAACCCTTATTACTTCAACTAGAGCCTTTCAAAAGAGTGTTTCTCCAGTTAACAATGTAGAAATGTTGTCACTCTGCCTCTAGAACCACAAAAACACTCTTAAAAACCCTTATTACTTCAACTAGAGCCTTTCAAAGAGTGTTTCTCCTGTTAATAATGTAGAAATGTTGTCACTCTGCCTCTAGAACCACAAAACACTCTTAAAACCCTTATTACTTCAACTAGAGCCTTTCAAAAGAGTGTTTCTCCTGTTAATAATGTAGAAATATTGTCACTCTGCCTCTAGAACCACAAAAACACTCTTAGAACCCTTATTACTTCAACTAGAGCCTTTCAAAAGAGTGTTTCTCCTGTTAATAATGCAGAAATGTTGTCACTCTGCCTCTAGAACCACAAAAACACTCTTAAAACCCTTATTACTTCAACTAGAGCCTTTCAAAAGAGTGTTTCTCCTGTTAATAATGCAGAAATGTTGTCACTCTGCCTCTAGAACCACAAAACACTCTTAAAAACCCTTATTACTTCAACTAGAGCCTTTCAAAGAGTGTTTCTCCTGTTAATAATGCAGAAATGTTGTCAGTCTGCCTCTAGAACCACAAAAACACTCTTAAAACCCTTATTACTTCAACTAGAGCCTTTCAAAGAGTGTTTCTCCTGTTAATAATGCAGAAATGTTGTCACTCTGCCTCTAGAACCACAAAAACACTCTTAAAAACCCTTATTACTTCAACTAGAGCCTTTCAAAAGAGTGTTTCTCCTGTTAATAATGCAGAAATGTTGTCACTCTGCCTCTAGAACCACAAAAACACAAGAATGGCCCCAGAATTTGAAGGGATGACATACGAGGAGAGACTAAAGGCTATGGATCTACCAACGCTGGAACAGAGAAGAGAGAGAGAGAGAGAGAGGAGAGAGGGATCTGGTACACGTTTACGAGTAGACCAACGGACTGGACCAAGTGGATAATGAGAAACTGATCCTGAGAGAAGAATATGACACTAGAAGCACAAGATCGCATAGTAAGAAGCTCAGGAACGTAAGATGTCCGAGATTTTATTGAGTTTCCGGCAAATATACTGAGACGTGGAGCAGTTTGAGTGCGTACGTGGCGTCAGAGAGTGTCCACAGCTTAGACGAGAGACTGGAACACACACACACGCACACACACACACACACACACACACACGCACACAAACCTGAATTCCGAGCTCTAATCGTTTAAGTTGTTCCATATAAATCTCGTTCTCTCTCTGTGCGTCCTCCAACTGGCCTTTATAAATGTCCGCCATTTTGCAGGTGTCGGAGAGCCTTTCTTGCAGCCTCCTCTTCTCTTCCTCCTCCTCCTCGTCCTCGTCCTCCTCCTCTTCTTCTTCTTCTTCTTTCTTCTCTTCCTGTATCTACAAAATTGATTGAGTTAGGAAAATTGTTTGTAACTTCCACTACATGCTTGAAAAATGCCATTAACTTCCACTACACCCTTGAAAAATGCCATTAACTTCCACTACACCCTTGAAAAATGCCATTAACTTCCACTACACCCTTGAAAAATGCCATTATCTTCCATTACACCCTTGAAAAATGCCATTAACTTCAGCTATACGCTTGAAAAATGCCATTAACTTCCACTACATGCTTGAAAAATGCCATTAACTTCCACTAAACGCTTGAAAAATGCCATTAACTTCCACTACACCCTTGAAAAATGCCATTAACTTCCACTACACCCTTGAAAAATGCCATTAACTTCAACTACTCCCTTGAAAAATGCCATTAACTTCCACTACACGCTTGAAAAATGCCATTAACTTCCACTACACCCTTGAAAAACACCAGTAACTTCCACTACACCCTTGAGAAACACCAATAACTTCCACTACACCCTTGAAAACACCAATAACTTCCACTACACCCTTGAAAACACCAATAACTTCCACTACAGCCTTGAAAACACCAATAACTTCCACTACACCCTTGAAAACACCAATAACTTCCACTACACCCTTGAAAACACCAATAACTTCCACTACACCCTTGAAAACACCAATAACTTCCACTACACCCTTGAAAACACCAATAACTTCCACTACACCCTTGAAAACACCAATAACTTCCACTACACCCTTGAAAAACACCAATAACTTCCACTACACCCTTGAAAACACCAGTAACTTCCACTACACCCTTGAAAACACCAATAACTTCCACTACACCCTTGAAAACACCAGTGTAACTTCCACTACACCCTTGAAAACACCAGTAACTTCCACTACACCCTTGAAAACACCAGTAACTTCCACTACACCCTTGAAAACACCAATAACTTCCACTACACCCTTGAAAATGCCATTAACTTCCACTACACCCAAAATGCCATTAACTTCCACTACACCTTGTACATTGAAAACACACACTGAAAAAATGCCATTAACTTCACTACACCTTGAAAATGCCATTAACTTCCACTACACCCTTGAAAATGCCACTTAACTTCCACTACACCCTTGAAAAATGCCATTAACTTCCACTACACCCTTGAAAATGCCATTAACTTCCACTACATGCTTGAAAAATGCCATTAACTTCCACTACACCCTTGAAAATGCCATTAACTTCCACTACACCCTTGAAAAATGCCATTAACTTCCACTACACCCTTGAAAAATGCCATTAACTTCCACTACACCGAAATATGAAAATGCCATTAACTTCCACACCCTTGAAAAATGCCATTAACTTCACACACCCTGAAATGCCATTAACTTCCACTACATGCCATTAACTTCCACTACACCCTTGAAAATGCCATTAACTTCCACTACTCCCTTGAAAAATGCCATTAACTTCAACTATACGCTTGAAAAATGCCATTAACTTCCACTACACCCTTGAAAAATGCCATTAACTTCCACTACATGTTGAAAATGCCATTAACTTCCACTACACCCTTGAAAAATGCCATTAACTTCCACTACACCCTTGTAAAACACCATTAACTTCCACTACATGCTTGAAAATGCCATTAACTTCCACTACACCCTTGAAAAATGCCATTAACTTCCACTACACCCTTGAAAACACCAATAACTTCACTACACCCTTGAAAATGCCATTAACTTCCACTACACCCTTGAAAATGCCATTAACTTCCACTACACCCTTGAAAAAATGCCAATAACTTCCACTACACCCTTGAAAAACCATTAACTTCCACTACACCCTTGAAAACACCAGTAACTTCCACTACACCCTTGAAAAACACCAACAACTTCCACTACACCCTTGAAAACACCAATAACTTCCACTACACCCTTGAAAACACCAATAACTTCCACTACACCCTTGAAAACACCAATAACTTCCACTACACCCTTGAAAAACACCAATAACTTCCACTACACCCTTGAAAAACACCATTAACTTCCACTACACCCTTGAAAAACACCAATAACTTCCACTACACCCTTGAAAACACCAATAACTTCCACTACACCCTTGAAAACACCAATAACTTCCACTACACCCTTGAAAACACCACAACTTCCACTACACCCTTGAAAACACCAATAACTTCCACTACACCCTTGAAAACACCAATAACTTCCACTACACCCTTGAAAACACCAATAACTTCCACTACACCCTTGAAAACACCAATAACTTCCACTACACCCTTGAAAACACCAATAACTTCCACTACACCCTTGAAAACACCAGTAACTTCCACTACACCATTGAAAAACACCAATAACTTCCACTACACCCTTGAAAAATACCAATAACTTCCACTACACCCTTGAAAAACACCAGTAACTTCCAATACACCCTTGAAAAACACCAATAACTTCCACTACACCCTTGAAAAACACCAGTAACTTCCACTACACCCTTGAAAAACACCAATAACTTCCACTACACCCTTCAAAAACACCAGTAACTCTCTCTCTCTCTCTCTCTCTCTCTCTCTCTCTCTCTCACCTTGAATATTAACTCCATTATTGAAGACGAAACTTCCGACACGTAAGAAAGATACGAACTTCCATCAACTTTCACCTGTGAGAGAGAGAGAGAGAGAGAGAGAGAGAGAGAGAGAGAGAGAGAGAGAGAGAGAGAGAGAGAGAGAGAAAAAAATAATTAATTAATGTTTTAAGAGCATCCCAGCCTCTCCCAGTGCCTCCAAGCCTCTCCCAGTGCCTCCCAACCTCTCCCAGTGCATCCCAACCTCTCCCAGTGCCTCCCAGCCTCTCCCAGTGCATCCCAGCCTCTCCCAGTGCCTCCCAGCCTCTCCCAGTGCATCCCAGCCTCTCTCAGTGCCTCCCAGCCTCTCCCAGTGCCTCCCAGCCTCTCCCAGTGCCTCTCAGCCTCTGCCAGTGCCTCCCAGCCTCTCCTAGTGCCTCTCAGCCTCTCTCAGTGCATCCCAGCCTCTCCCAGTGCCTCCCAGCCTCTCCCAGTGCCTCCCAGCCTCTCTCAGTGCCTCCCAGCCTCTCCCAGTGCCTCTCAGCCTCTGCCAGTGCCTCCCAGCCTCTCCTAGTGCCTCTCAGCCTCTCTCAGTGCCTCCCAGCCTCTTCCAGTGCCTCCCAGCCTCTCTCAGTGCCTCCCAGCCTCTCCCAGTGCCTCCCAGCCTCTCCCTGTGCCTCTCAGCCTCTCCCAGTGCCTCCCAACCTCTTCCAGTGCCTCCCAGCCTCTCCCAGTGCATCCCAGCCTCTCTCAGTGCATCCCAGCCTCTCTCAGTGCCTCCCAGCCTCTCCCAGTGCCTCCCAGCCTCTCCCAGTGCCTCCCAGCCTCTCTCAGTGCCTCCCAGCCTCTCTCAGTGCCTCCCAGCCTCTCCCAGTGCCTCCCAGCCTCTCCCAGTGCCTCCCAGCCTCTCCCAGTGCCTCCCAGCCTCTCCCAGTGCCTCCCAGCCTCCCAGTGCCTCTCAGCCTCCCAGTGCCTCCCAGCCTCCCAGTGCCTCCCAGCTCTCCCAGTGCCTCCCAGCCTCTCCCAGTGCCTCCCAGCCTCTTCCAGTGCCCTCCCAGCCTCTCCCAGTGCCTTCCAGCCTCTCCCAGTGCATCCCAGCCTCTCCCAGTGCCTCCCAGCCTCTCCCAGTGCCTCTCAGCCTCTCCCAGTGCCTCCCAGCCTCTCCCAGTGCCTCCCAGCCTCTCTCAGTGCCTCCCAGCCTCTCTCAGTGCATCCCAGCCTCTCCCAGTGCCTCCCAGCCTCTCCCAGTGCCTCCCAGCCTCTCTCAGTGCATCCCAGCCTCTCTCAGTGCCTCCCAGCCTCTTCCAGTGCCCTCCCAGCCTCTCCCAGTGCCTCCCAGGGTATATGGAGTGAATTATTGCAAAGATTAGGATCAAGACTTACTTTCTCTCTGAGTGCAATAACTTGTCCTTTTAAGTCACCGAGCTGGCTGAGTCTGTCTTTCAACCTGTCTACTTCAACTCTCGCGCCGCTCAGCTCAACCTGGAAAGAGAGAGTTTTGTAAATGCCTACGTGTTTCTCTCCGAGTGTTAGCTATGAGTGTGTCCTTCCTCACAGAGTTTCCTCCATGTTTCCTCCACCTTCTCTCCAATTTTGACTATCCTACTTCCCTTCCTTCATAGTTAAAATAGTAAAAATGTTAGACTATTTCACATCACAAGAAGATATTTTTTCCTCCATCTTTCTCTATTTTTTCCTCCATATCTCCCTCCACATGTTACCTCCATGTTTCTCCTCCCTCACAGACTTTCCTCCATGTTTCCTCCACCTTCTCTCCAATTTTGACTATCCTACCTCCCTTCCTTCATAGTTAAAATAGTAGTTTTCTATGATAGTCTCAACTGAAAACTAGATATTTTTTCAGTTTTTTCTCTACACACCCTCCAAATCTTTCCTCCATATCTCCCTCCACAAGTTACCTCCACTTTTCTCCTCCCACACAGACCTTCCTCCATGTCTCCTCCACCTTCTCTCCAATTTAGACTACCCTACCTCCCTTCCTTCATAGTTAAAATAGTACTTTTCTATGATAGTCTCAACTGAAAACCAGATATTTTTTCAATTTCTCTCTACACCCTCCAAATCTTTCCTCCATATCTCCCTCCACAAGTTACCTCCACTTTCTCCTCCCACACAGACCTTCCTCCATGTCTCCACCACCTTCTCTCCAATTTGACTATCCTACCTCCCTTCCTTCATAGTTAAAATAGTACTTTTCAAAATAGTCTCTACTGAAAACTAGATATTTTTCATTTTTCTCTACACACCCTCCAAATCTTTCCTCCATATCTCCTCCACAAGTTACCTCCACATTTCTCCTCCCACACAGACCTTCCTCCATTCCTCCACCTTCTCTCCAATTTTGACTATCCTACCTCCCTTCCTTCATAGTTAAAATAGTAGTTTTCTATGATAGTCTCAACTGAAAACCAGATATTTTTCAATTTTTCTCTACACACCCTCCAAATCTTTCCTCCATATCTCCCTCCACAAGTTACCTCCACTTTCTCCTCCACACAGACCTTCCTCCATGTCTCCACCACCTTCTCTCCAAATTTGACTACCCTACCTCCCTTCCTTCATAGTTAAAATAGTAGTTTTCTATGATAGTCTCAACTGAAAACTGATATTTTTTCAATTTCTTCTCACACACCCTCCAAATCTTTCCTCCATATCTCCCTCCACAAGTTACCTCCACATTTCTCCTCCCACACAGACCTTCCTCCATGTCTCCACCACCTTCACTCCAAATTTGACTACCCTATCTCCCTTCCTTCATAGTTAAAACAAGTCAAAAATAGTCACTTTCAAACCCTGTCCATCTCTCAAAATTTCCACACCCAGTACCTGTAATGCAAGAAAATCAGCTTCCTGATTGGCTGACAGCTGACCAATGAGAGGCTGGGGCTGGATGGCAGGTGGGGGAGGAGGTAGGGCCACACTTAACCCTCCTCCTCCTCCTCCTCCTCCTTCCTCTTCTTCTTCTTCTTTCTTCTTCGCAACTAAAAGGAAAAATATCTTCTATGTAATAATCGGTTAAACAAAATTCAGTAGTGGTGGTGGTGGTGGTGGTGGTGGTGGTGGTGGTGGTGGTGGTGGATGGCCATTGTCAGGGGAGAGGAGGAGGGGGAGTGAGGAGGGGCATATGTCTGAGAGAGAGAGAGAGAGTCAGAGAGGTTTTGAGGGCATTTAAGACAGTTTGGCATGTTTTGAGGGCATTTTAAGACAGTTTGGCATGTTTTGAGGGCATTTTAAGACAGTTTGGCATGTTTTGAGGGCATTTTAAGACAGTTTGGCATGTTTTGAGGGCATTTGAGGGCATTTTAAGACAGTTTGGCATGTTTTGAGGGCATTTAAGACAGTTTGGCATGTTTTGAGGGCATTTAAGACAGTTTGGCATGTTTTGAGGGCATTTTAAGACAGTTTGGCATGTTTTGAGGGCATTTTAAGACAGTTTGGCATGTTTTGAGGCATTTTAAGACAGTTTGGCATGTTTGAGGGCATTTTAAGACAGTTTGGCATGTTTTGAGGGCATTTTAAGACAGTTTGGCATGTTTTAAGACAGTTTGGCATGTTTTGAGGGCATTTAAGACAGTTTGGCATGTTTTGAGGGCATTTTAAGACAGTTTGGCATGTTTTGAGGGCATTTTAAGACAGTTTGGCATGTTTGAGGGCATTTTAAGACAGTTTGGCATGTTTTGAGGGCATTTTAAGACAGTTTGGCATGTTTTGAGGGCATTTTAAGACAGTTTGGCATGTTTTGAGGGCATTTTAAGACAGTTTGAGGCATTTTAAGCATGTTTTGAGGGCATTTTAAGACAGTTTGGCATGTTTTGAGGGCATTTTAAGACAGTTTGGCATGTTTTGAGGGCATTTTAAGACAGTTTGGCATGTTTTGAGGGCATTTTAAGACAGTTTGGCATGTTTTGAGGGCATTTAAGACAGTTTGGCATGTTTTGAGGCATTTTAAGACAGTTTGGCATGTTTGAGGGCATTTTAAGACAGTTTGGCATGTTTTGAGGGCATTTTAAGACAGTTTGGCATGTTTGAGGGCATTTTAAGACAGTTTGGCATGTTTTGAGGGCATTTTAAGACAGTTTGGCATGTTTTGAGTTTGGCATGTTTTTTTAAGACAGTTTGGCATGTTTTGAGGTTTTTGGTGTTTTTAAGACAGACAGTTTGAGGGCATTTTAAGACAGTTTGGCATGTTTTGAGGCATTTTAAGACAGTTTAAGACATGTTTTGAGGGCATTTTAAGACAGTTTGGCATGTTTTGAGGGCATTTTAAGACAGTTTGGCATGTTTTGAGGGCATTTTAAGACAGTTTGGCATGTTTTTTGAGACAGCATGTTTTTTAAGACAGTTTGGCATGTTTTGAGCATTTTAAGACAGTTTGGCATGTTTTGAGGGCATTTAAGACAGTTTTTTGCATGTTTTGAGGGCATTTTAAGACAGTTTGGCATGTTTGAGGGCATTTTAAGACAGTTTGGCATGTTTTGAGTTTGGTATGTTTTGGGCATTTTAAGACAGTTTGGCATGTTTTGAGGGCATTTAAGACAGTTTGGCATGTTTTGAGGGCATTTTAAGACAGTTTGGCATGTTTTGAGGGCATTTTAAGACAGTTTGGCATGTTTTGAGGGCATTTTAAGACAGTTTGGCATGTTTTGAGGGCATTTTAAGACAGTTTGGCATGTTTTGAGGGCATTTTAAGACAGTTTGGCATGTTTTGAGGGCATTTGAGGGCATTTAAGACAGTTTGGCATGTTTTGAGGGCATTTTAAGACAGTTTGGCATGTTTTGAGGGCATTTTAAGACAGTTTGGCATGTTTGAGGGCATTTTAAGACAGTTTGGCATGTTTTGAGGGCATTTTAAGACAGTTTGGCATGTTTTGAGGGCATTTTAAGACAGTTTGGCATGTTTTGAGGCATTTTAAGACAGTTTGGCATGTTTTGAGGGCATTTTAAGACAGTTTGGCATGTTTTGAGGCATTTTAAGACAGTTTGGCATGAGGCATTTTGAGGGCATTTTAAGACAGTTTGGCATGTTTTGAGGCATTTTAAGACAGTTTGGCATGTTTTGAGGGCATTTTAAGACAGTTTGGCATGTTTTGAGGGCATTTTAAGACAGTTTGGCATGTTTTGAGGCATTTAAGACAGTAACTGTAAAGGAGGTCCTAACCGAAACATTCACGGGGCGAAACTAAAACCTCTAGAAAAATAAATGGATTAAAATAAATCACCGGAAATGCCTGTTGTTTCTCTTCTTTCATGCCCCATTTAGGACGCCCCAGGTGGGCGATAGCTTTTCGAAAACGAAATGATTAGCATTAAAACTATAGGTGAAATAACTCAAGATAAGGATTGCATAATGCCAGTCAAATAATAATCCATTGCACATCCTACGGAAGGAAGGAGGAGGATGGCAGATAAAAACGATGAACGAGAAATCTTTTGGAGGAGACAAGATGGCATATAGCTGGCAAGTAGACAAGTTCAGAGGTAACAAATGACGATCTGGGCGGAGGGGGTAGGGACAATTAAAGCGGTAAAGGCGGAGGTACTAGATACTATCACAAACTGAAGTCAACTGTTTGGGAGCAGTGATGGCGGTCATTTTGAGAAAAAGGTCTAGAGAGAATTCTAAAGAAAATAGCTAGAAAAACAGTAAAGGCAGTGGCTACGAGATTTTCAACTACTCGGGGTGACGAAGGTAACCAGAGGATGAGAAATTAAGCTGGAATAGCTAAAGACAGTGGGCAAAATTGAGGTAAGAGCTAGCGGATGGCAGGGTCTCGTAACAATGAGCAATAAAGACGGAATACTGAAACTAGAAACGAATGCTAACTGACAATACTCAATCAATAACAAGATAAGCGTGGCTGGACTACAAACTCAAACTTAGTCCCTATCATTGGAGGCTGGCGATAAGACTCTAGACTAAGGCAGATAGCGATAGACTTCAAAGGTGGCTGATTACGATCAGTAGCAGGTCCAACTTTCCGGATGAAGGTTTAAAATCTGAAGGGGAATCCCACTGAAGGCATGGTTCTAGGGGTTTTTTGTCAAAATAAAACAGTGCTTGCTGGGGGCTAAACAGTCATGAAAGAAAAACTGTTTGTTGACATTCAACCTCCACGGTGTTTCGTAAGACACAGAAGAATCTTAACTGGCTTCGAGGGTCTCGGCGGTAGCTGAGTTGATCTCAAACGATAGCAGGTTTAGCTGGCAACCTAAATATAGCTGATGAAACCACTAAATCTAATTAGGTCTCTCTCTCTCTGTGAGTAGCAGTCAGGCTGGCAGTTCAAGAGTCGAGATATGGCAGGTGGGAAAGAGTCAAACTGTTAGAAAGGAAATTACCTAAAACAGTAGGTGTCAGTAAAGTCAGTGGATTATACCAAAAATGAGTAACTGTCTCCTGTAAACTGTCTATCAGCTCCTATAGACTAGTTCACTCTACCACTGGCTACCACCACTACCTCTTTCAATAACTCGAATATAAAACAAACAAACTAGTCTGGAAAAGTACCTTAATGAGCTAAAGGGTCGTTGGACTAACTGAAAGCTCAAATGAACTCACTAAGGGCTGACGATCTATCTGGACTCGGGAAAGTACTGTCTGTCTGTCTTTTGACTGTGCAATCAAATAACTTTTAATTGACTTTTGCCTAAAAACTAAGGTACACAATGGCCCTCTTGCAGAATCCCTGGCTTTCTATAAAACTTTTCAAAACGAGTCCTGCTCTCACCTCTAAACTTTCATCGACACTCACAGAAAGGGATGCATTTACAGAGAGAGAGAGAGAGAGAGAGAGAGGTCTTGAATCTCTGACCTTCCTCTGGGTCTCTCTCTCTCTCTCTCTCTCTCTCTCTCTCTCTCTCTCTCTCTCTCTCTCTCTCTCTCTCCCTCCCTCCCACAATCCACCTCCTTTCACAACTTTATTAACTCTCCTCTAGGCCTGGAGCAAACTGAGAGTCTTCTAATCAGTAAAAATACCAAATTACTTCCTCCTAACTCTTAGCCTTCAACTGTCTGTGGACAAACTGTAAACACTGTTACAGAGATATAATGTAATTAAAAATGTATTTCCAGACTTTTGTTTCTACCAGAAAACTGTCTGTCGCCCCTTGAGAGATTATGTCTGACTCAGTTTCTTCAGCATCATATAGGTGTGGTATTGAAAGCCAGGGCACTCTCCATAGTACAGCTGGTTTTGTTAAAAGGGCCAGACTAGAGGGCCACAGACACATTTTGTTTGATAACAGCCTTTCAATAGACAGACATTGAAAATTACACAGTTTTTTACTAGGGCCAGAGAACTTAGTTTTTCCCAGACTTTTCTTGTGTTCCATGGTAGGGCACAATAGGGCCATCAGTCAAAACTTCCCTTCTTGTTTTTTTTTTTTTTTTTTTTTTAGGAATTTTCATCATTTGTACTCCCAAATCAAGCATTTTTAGAAATTTAACCCAGTTTCTAGCATCTCAAGCCGTTTTAGTTTAGTTAACAGTTTTGACACGCACTGAGTCCTTCCTGTCATCAAGTCTAAGTAAACAGTCTGAAAGATATACCACAAGTGCAGTTAGTGTTTGAAGCCTGATCCTTGAGTCAGCCAGGTCCCGTCTAGCACACACATTCCTCCTGCAATTACTGACTGGATTGTCTTGACACTTTACAATAAAGACACAGGCTGAGCTTATGAGAAGACAACCTCAGATTAAAATTCAAATGACAAGCCCATAAGAAGTAATGACAAGGTTTTTAGATCGATGTACAATGTACCGCTATTTGCTACTGATGAGGGATCAATTTTCCTAACGTCACTTGCCCTGTGAGCACTGCATCACTTGGAGAGTAGATTAAAGTACTTCGGCTCCCACGCACTGCAAGAGGCCTACAAAGTTTTTTCAAGACCCACTTGATTAATCACCTTGGATATGGTAGATACTAATATACTAATATTTATGTGAGCCCGTGAGCTAATTGCACTGAGAATAGACTTCTACGTAATTCACACACACACACACACACAAGCTGGCAGCACAAAATTTGTAATAATAGAGATTACGGTCATCCAGTCGATAATAAGTAGGGACACTAAGGTGCGGCCGTATTAGTTGATTGCCGATTCCACAAATGATGGGCCTAAAGGAGCAGTCTTTTCGCTGTACCATAACCATTGCGTATGGCATTGCGACTGGACTGATACTTTCATAAAAACCTGAAAAATTCCTAAAGAGCGTTTGCGCCAAGACTAAATAACTGGGAGGCCTTTGAATATGAGCCCAGGTTTTGTTGCCTAGACTCTCACTGGATGCAGTGGATAATCGGAAAAACACCTACGTTTTCCACTATAGGGCCTCCTTGTTTGTTATGGCATTTGCTCACTCAATGAAGTGACATTGCTGACAAAGAATGTCTGCTTAATGCCCAGTCTTGTGACTCCCAAAAACTTTGCTTATCTTGACAAAAAACGTATTTGCGTGATAGCATACATATATCAGGTTTATGAGGGATCCTCAGTTTTAAAATGAATGAACGAAATTGGGTTCTCTTTCCGCTGCAAGGTAGATAAATTCGCCTCACATCAATTTAAGACATACTACGTCTCTGTGTTTTTTCAATAATGAGGCAAAAAGGCTAGATGGTGATACTAAGAAAGGGACAAAAGATACTTCAGACACACTCTAACGAAAATTGATGATGACTCCCAGATCTACCACGTACTTCATATCCAAGTTGTTTTGACCATTGGGGATCCAGGATAAGTTTTTGAAGGATAGGACTCTAACACTCCCTCTACAGCCTCCTAGGCGTCAGGAGACCCCATGGTACTCATGCACCTCCAAGATAAGACTGCTGATGCCCGCCTACAGAAAAATACGTAAATGGAGGTAATAGACTTCATAATATGGTTTAATTCCCATACCAAAACCCTGGGAATGATGATTAGGTGATATGATTATCTCCAGGTCCTATAGCATCTCTGCTATACCAGTCCACCAGAGCCTGACAGTCTTATGCACACATTGTAGAGTACTTAGAGTGGGATCACAGGATAACGAATGGTGTCGTAATAATATCAAAGCGTGATAAGCTTTTAAGTTGAGCTGCACCAGGATTTAGTGTTTTGTACAGGTACATTTTTAGATAGCCGGAAAAGTCTGCCCTGCTCGCACAAAAACTGGCGGTGGGTACTTGAAGGCTACACCTGCTAAGATATTAGACGTAAAGTCTTTGAAAAACTTGGGTTGCTATGAGGGTGTAACTTAATTAGGAGGGATGGACAGGTTCACTTTCCCAGACGTCACCCTGTTACTGTAAGCCGTGCGTATAATTGAGCACGGTTTGATGAGATCCTGACGGTCATGGGGCGCGTGCCGCCCCTACTTGAGGAAACATAAGGAAGCTGGTTGGTACAGTGAACAGGCCCGATTCATAGGCCCACATTTTGCCCCTAACCATAGTTGACGAGGTGTATTTCTTGAGACATAGTTTTTAGGCAAACATGACTAATGGTTGAGAATCTATTGGCTAGCAGGGGACAAAAAGTGATTGCAAAATGTCTTTTATGTTCGTTGAACGTTGCCCCAAGGCGGCGTACTAAGACTTGGGATACAAACCTTCTGAGTGAATATAAAATCAGTAAAGCAAAGTATTGCAGGCACTACCTTTCGAATCTAGGCACTGTTGCAAGATGCTTGAGGAACTATGCCCATCACGAAAATTACCCTGACTGTAGAAGTTTTTAGCTCTTTCGGAACCTAGCCCCTTGTGACAAGCAGGCTACCGTATTTTTATGTGGGAACTATACAGGCATGACCCATTACAGATGAGTTTCAGGTACTATCGGCTTGGTTCAACGTGTAGAGCCCCGTCTCCATTACTGTTGGAGCGCCATTTTTTACGCTTAGGGGTCCGTCAATCGGGATTTTAAGTTAATCAGTGTCTGTACCGTAGTTGCATTTCGGATACTTTAAAGCTTTAATGGTATAAAGCAAATGGCAGGAATGGTAATGGAGGCAGGTAAATGTTCACGCAGTCTCTGTATGCATACAAAGTACGGTGCCAGAAAATGGTAGCTGTCACTCCTCCTTTTACCAGCTGTGAAAAAACACTATTCGTTAAAAACTTGGGTCAGCCCACTGTACAAATTGAGGGTGCATAATGTGGAGAGGTGCTTGGCGGGTCTGTCAGGGTGCTTGGTAAAATACCACGTCCGATCCAAGACTCCACAGTCCTGTAGCTCCCGAAGGTGGAGTTATAGGCATGGCCTCGTGTGGGAACTTTCCTCCGCAGGAACTCTAAGGGGATCCTATGCTCATTTGCATGTTTTAAAAAGTCTTTGTAGCCTATCATTGATCATAAATCTATGCGTTTCATTATGACGCGGGCTTGTCTTAACGGACATGAGTTATGTACAGGCTCACGGTTAAATTATATGATTCTATTGCCTGAGCCAATGGAAACATCAGATTTTTCGGCCGTCTGGGCATGTTTTGATGGTGTTTACAGTATGCTTCTCAGTCTGTACCAATTTCTTGTCATCATTTCTTACAGTGATCCAAACCTTTGGTAATGGAGCAATGAATGAGTTGTGTACACATCGCCCCCGGATTAGTCCTGAAAATGTGGGTCTGTGCAGTTATTGATGTATAGCGCACATTAGCCAATCTGTCAAGTGTATATAGCAAAATCCACAGGGGTCCAGTACATAGTCATTCTGATTTGGTGGCCGCGACTGAACAAACGTATATTACTCCGATGGGTGCTATTTGTCCAGCCTATCTGGTAATTCTCGGAAGCTCCCCTGTTAGTAAAAAGGTCCCCAAGATAGCCCATTGAGCGACTAGGTGTAGATCTACTATTAGAAACGGTTATTTATTTGCGATTTTCAATGAAAAGGATGTGCAGACTGTCATATGTTCTGCTCCGAATAACCATGGGTACCCCAAAATCGGCGTTCAGTTACATTTTTTTTTTTTTTTTTTTAAGATGAATCGGCAGTCGATAACGTACTTTGCTCAGCTAACCTGAACTATGATATGTTTTGCCCATACTTCAGGCGTATTTGTCAGTCCCACTGTTGTTATTCGGTGTGCCCCTAATCTGTTTTTCAGTGGGAGGTGCACGTACACAGGCGGATCGTCCATGAGGTCCTTTTTAGGTTTGATGGGAAACGCGTTATCCAAAAGGTCGGACCTGTCTCTCGATTCCATTTCTTTGGCCTGAAGCGTGCCAGCCCAAGTGTTATGAATGGTCTGTCAGTATGGGGAGATATGGAATTATCTGTTACGTGGCATCATTTTGCACCGGACGGGCCTTTACTAAATCCTGGCAGAGAGGGCCACATCAGCGGTGGTGATACAGGAATGTATGTTTGACGGCTTAAGGTTAAGTTTGTCAAGCATTTGACACTGTTGAGCTTTAAATGACTGCGACTCGATTTAGTCCTTTTCATATGGGGTAAGATAACCTATCCAATCACTAGGAGTTCTTCTTTCCATTTAATTGGGACTGTTCACTGGCAAGACAGTTCTGACTTATTCCGGCTAGTCACGTCACTTATAGACGTAGTCACTGAGGACTGTTCCATTCTGGGTACCAGGCCCATGAGACGTCCTGTTTGGTTCCTAAAAATGTTTTCAGAAGGTGTACAGGCCATATGTGATAATTGCATACAAGTGCTTGAGGCTTTGCCAGACTAGAACAAGTTTTGAATCTTAGTTTTGGTTTTCATGCCCTGCGTGAGTGAAAAATACCCCGAAGCTTTTAAAAAAGATCCACATTCGGAATCCCAACGGTAAAAATGATGTCACACCTTAACCGACCTCAGGAAGGGTACAGTCTGGAGCTTGTGCAACAATACGTAAGAAATGTTAAACGTGTCTTTTGCCATTTCGTGATGACGTTCAACATCATTTACTCGGCGTCTCCATCACTCACTAACTACTCAGTTTAAAGACCTAGCATCTCATGACTAATCAAGGAACGCCTCGAGCTAGTCTAACTGGAGGAATGTGGAGGAAACAGAGGTAGATGGATTCCTGACTAGAGAATGGTTAAGACAATCCTCTTTGTTGCCATGTGGCAAATTGATAAGGAAGCTGGGCCTGTTTTGAGACCTTCAACGTGTGCTATTATTCCATAGGGCGGAGAATGGCTTGATTTCTGGAGTATTCCAGAGTAATAGTGTTTTGTCATTTCCCTGGGTATCAGTAGGGTCAGCCCTGTGGCATGTATTCTTTTTATAGACTACCGCCCTTAGCGGTATATGATAATCAGGGTTTACTATGCGATCTTGTACAGAAACATAAGTTTTCCTTATGCTACCGGCTGGTGGAACATAGCTTGGAGGTTCACCTCCATATCCGTCACTATCATCTAGTCCACAAGTTACCTCATGGGCAGCATCTTGACTGGGTAACCTCCATACAGTCTGCAAGTAGTCCCTCCAGGGTAGGGTAGTAGTTTCAAATTAGACATACCTCTGACTCTCACAGGCTAGTGGTTGACTACCCCAGTGAGATCGAAAACATTCAACACTTCTTTCATTTATTCTGACGGTGTTTTCACCCAAATAGTAGGCTCAAGTTTCTACAGTTTGGCAGGTTTCATGTGTGACTCAACTTCAAGGAAAGTGTATGAGATATTTAACCAACTTACATGTTTGACTGGTTTAAGAGATTTTCCTTGACAATAGTTCATGTTTAGTGTCAGAGATTTATCTAGGTGGAGGCACTGTTTTTGGCTGCTGGGAATTGACCAGGATGGTTCCTCCATATCTCCCTCACATGTAAAAAAAGGCCTTGGCTCCACTAGGATCACTTGGGGCTTTAGCTTCTCAACCAAACATGGAACTTTCCTCCATGTTTCCTCCACCTCTCTCCAATTTTGACTATCCTACCTCCTTCCTTGAACATAGTAAAAACGGGGAGCTGTTTCGTGAATCTGTCGGAGGGAGATATATGTCCTCAAAATCTCAGTGGGATACTGTCAGCCATGCCGTGTCTTGAGGCAACGAGTGAAATTCTTCACTTTTACATCTCCACTAAGGCCTGGTTGGAGCAGTAGCTCTTTTTTTGAGAGACTCCATATCTCCCTCCACAAGTCCATCATCGGGATCGCAAAAACTCTTCTATGAATGTGCAAATCGGCTTACTCTGCAATTGAGGGAGCCTTTTAGGCATTGCGGTGTGGTGTGATAGGAGGTCCTTCTGAGCAGCCAACACATAGTCATTTGCATAGGATAATGGGGCAGCAGATAAGTATTCGTCAGCGATGCATTTTCATTAACCTGGGAGGCCCGTAATCAGGAGTAAGCCCGCCTGATTTCTGAAGTTAGCACAAGAGGTGGAAATGCGTTTTCTATGATTTCAATTGCCTGATGTGCTTTGCAAAACTAATGAGTTCTGGATTTTTCAGCCTCGTGGCGGCGTTGGGAACATTTTAGCTCAGGGGGCTGTAGTTGAGTGAGTTTATGCCTGGTCTGAGGCGTAAGAGGCGAAAAAAAATTTGGTTGTCGGCTCATGGGGGTCGTTCCTCCATACCATGGAAGGCATGAGTGTGACCTAGTAAGTGGGAAGGAGAGAGCCGTCTTGGGAATGGAGGCTCAATTGGGACCTGCAGGGGCAAAAAATGCAGTGTATAACTGATCCGGTGGTGGACCCACATGTACGTCTGTCTGGGAGGCTATAGCAGTCAAAGATAGTGACGCTAGAAACACTATCTAGTGAGGGTTGCCTGGCCATAAACACGTCGCTTAGAAAAGGATCGAGGTAACTGGGGCATTTTCCCCCTGTTATGTGGTGGGGTTTAAGCGCTTATGCCTGAAGAGATCCTATTGGAAGATCAGTGATCGATAGCTCTAACTTGGTACAAGTGAGAGTCGATCCAAAGATCACAACCAAAAAGTCTTGAGAGGAAGAGAGCGTGGATGGAACTCCACCTAGGTCACATGACGGATTAGAAAAAGATCGTTTTGAGTCCTAGCGAAGCTTTAAGACAGGATGGAAAGTGATTTGCTGTCCTAGCTATCTGAGGTGAATTGAAGTGACTGCCTCTCCAGGGATCTTGATGGACAGAAGACAGCTCACCTTCTGAAAGGATTGCAGCTCCACTTGCTAGTCTTAGGGTGATCGTCAGGTGACATTTGGATCGAAAGAAAGCAGACAGTTGGGTAAAACTTTGACGGCTAACATGTTCCAAAGAGAGAGAGAAGAGAATTACTGTTGCATAATAATAATAATCATCTGGTACCATTGAGAGGTAGGCTGAAGAACGTATGAGACTGCCTGGTGGCTGACTTAGACAGTCAAAAACAAAGTGAGACAGTGGGACGCAGTGGACGATAAACAGCATCGGAAAAGACTAAGGCAGCAAGTCGAACTAAGACAACTTAACCAATAGGACGAAAACGAATTATTTTCAAACGTCGAACAGTGGACCGGTGTCGAAAAAGCTAGACAAACTGGCTTAGGTCGCTAAATCCCTAGAGGAAGGGTAACGGGATGAGACCTCGAGAGGCTAGAACTGCTGGAGACGGGTAGCCTAGATCCTAAGTGGTTTTGAACCTTGTTTAGCCAGAAAGTAGCCTGAAATTGAGCAGACTTTGGAGCTGATGGTGGTAGCAGATATGTGGCGATTAAAATGGATGATCAGCAAATGTAGCACGAGGTGGGAAAACACAAGTGGGTAATATGGGCTAATTTAGAGGTCAGTGAGCTCATAGAAAACAGTATCAGAGCCGGATGAGTTCGCTCCATATCTTGGGTAGGATACAGAAAAACTAATCAACCTTGTTTGCTGACTAGTCCAGAGGTGCGCCATCCTACATTTAAATGACCGCGAGCGCGTCAGGGTCAGCCAGAGAGATTGACCGAGCTCTAGATTGAGTCAGCTCTACTGCATCCTGAGGAGACAAGGAGTCCTATCCCCAGAAGAGAGAGAGACACTGACTGCCATCCACATCTGCCTAGCTTACTGCTTTAGCTTTACTGACTCGCTAGTTTATCGCACTTGCCACTCTTGATTTTGACCTGTCCCACTTGTTTACTGAGTTCCAGCCTCACTGATCTCGCTTGTGCTTCCAGCATTGTAGGAGGTGTTATCGGAAAGATTGTAACATCTCTGTGAACACTTTCATGCTTGTTTGTAGATTAATTTGAAGCTAGTGTACAGTGGGTACAAATCGGGTCTCACGTGGTTAAAAATTTCATTCAGGATCAGATCCTGACCAATGTAATTTGGATTGGCGGCTCCACGACGCGTGAGTGAGGGGGTTGAGCGTTTTAGGACCTACATCAAGTTCCTTGAAATTTCAAGTGTTCATTCCGCCATTTATTATTGTTCAGTGTTACGCTCCCACTGACGATTAGGGACAGGTGCGAGGGCGCAAATACTGGTAGTTCTGTTAAACTAAACTAACTTGAACGTAGACTAACTTTTAACCCGCTGTGCTTATGCTTTTAAACTACGACCCCGTGGACTAGACTATCACGAAAGTCCTTTTTAAGAAGCTCGAGGAAAGCAGGATGGAGAACAGATGAGTCAGAGGTGGTCAAAAGGGACAATAGAGGAAATTCCTAAGCAATAATGCAAGGTTCGAAACTGTCGGTCATAGGTTGAAAGGTGGGTGACCCTCGCTTCAGGATCAGAGTGGTTTGATAACAGGTGTGGGAAATAAGATAGTGGAAAACGGCGGTAAGAAAAATGACGAAGATACCCTTAAAAGGCCGAAGGCTATAGCTGGGAAATCTTGTTAATCAGGGCATGAAATCTGAAAAATTACAAAAGCACCAGAAATGAATAAAGCGACGAATAACGTGGCGAAGTTGACCATCTGTGATGGTTTGATTGATATGTTGTTTTTGATATAGAGACAAAACTATTTTTTGACAAAAACCACTGTTTGTATTTTTTTTTGACTGGTTCAAAAGGGATAATGATTTGAAAAGTTGTACATCGCGATCAGTTTTGTCAAAATTGGAGAGTTGTAAACTATATTTTGGGCATCTGGAGGAAAGTTGTCATCATTAGCGGAAGTTGTAGTCTGTGTGGTAGAGTAGATACCAAAAACGTAGCCTTGTAGGGTTAACTTGTGGAGGGAGATATGGAAAGAAGCTTTAGAGGGTCTCCTTGATCTATGCTGGAAGTTACCCAAAGTTGATAAAGTGGCCATCCTGGATTGGGCATTTTGATCTAATAGGGGTCCAGCGCTAGGAACAATTGTCAAAAAAATTTTGACTATTTTTAACTGAACGCGATTAGGCTCATGGGTCCAAACAAGTCACATACCAGTGGATAGTCAAAATTGGAGAGGTGGAGAAAAAATTGAGGAAAGTCTGTGTGTAGCCTGAGTTGCAGACAGCCTCTCCCAGTGCCTCCCAGCCTCTCCCAGTGCTCTCCCAGCCTCCCAGTGCCTCCCAGCCTCCCAGTGCCTCCCAGCCTCTCTCAGTGCATCCCAGCCTCTCCCAGTGCCTCCCAGCCTCTCCCAGTGCCTCCCAGCCTCTCCCAGTGCCTCCCAGCCTCTCTCAGTGCCTCCCAGCCTCTCCCAGTGCCTCCCAGCCTCTCCCAGTGCATCCCAGCCTCTCCCAGTGCCTCCCAGCCTCTCCCAGTGCCTCCCAGCCTCTCCCAGTGCCTCCCAGCCTCTCCCAGTGCCTCCCAGCCTCTCCCAGTGCCTCCCAGCCTCTCCCAGTGCCTCCCAGCCTCTCCCAGTGCCTCCCAGCCTCTCCCAGTGCCTCCCAGCCTCTCCCAGCCTCTCCCAGTGCCTCCCAGCCTCTCCCAGTGCCTCCCAGCCTCTCCCAGTGCCTCCCAGCCTCTCCCAGTGCCTCCCAGCCTCTCCCAGTGCCTCCCAGCCTCTCCCAGTGCCTCCCAGCCTCTCCCAGTGCATCCCAGCCTCTCCCAGTGCCTCCCAGCCTCTCCCAGTGCCTCCCAGCCTCTCCCAGTGCCTCCCAGCCTCTCTCAGTGCATCCCAGCCTCTCTCAGTGCCTCCCAGCCTCTCCCAGTGCCTCCCAGTTTATTAGATTGTAGCCTCTCTCTGTGCAATCCCAGTCACCAGTGCTTCTGTCTTTCAGCCTGTCTACTTCAACTCTCCCCGCTCAGCTCAACCTGTATAGTTTTGTTCCTCAGTTTCTCTCTGAGCTATAGTGTGTCCTTCCTCTTCATGTTTCCTCCACCTTCCCTCCAACTTTGACTATCCTACCTCCCTTCCTTGATAGTTAAAATAGTCGTTTTCTAAGATAGTCACACACCAAAACCCTACAACTTTCCACATTTTTTCCTCCACCAAACCTTAATCTTTCCTCCATATCTCCCTCCACAAGTTACCTCCACTTACCTCCACCTACACAGACTTTCCTCCATGTTTCCTCCACCTTCTCTCCAATTTTGACTATCCTACCTCCCTTCCTTCATAGTTAAAATAGTACTTTTCAAAATAGTCTCTACTGAAAACCAGATAATTTTTCACATTTTTCCTCCACACCCTCCAAATCTTTCCTCCATATCTCCCTCCACAAGTTACCTCCACTTTCTCCTCCCACACAGACCTTCCTCCATGTTTCCTCCACCTTCTCTCCAATTTTGACTATCCTACCTCCCTTCCTTCATAGTTAAAATAGTAGTTTTCTACGATAGTCTCAACTGAAAACCAGATATTTTTCATTTTTCTCTCACACCCTCAAATCTTTCCTCCATATCTCCCTCCACAAGTTACCTCCACATTTCTCCTCCCACACAGACCTTCCTCCATGTTTCCTCCACCTTCTCTCCAATTTTGACTATCCTACCTCCCTTCCTTCATAGTTAAAATAGTACTTTTCAAAATAGTCTCTACTGAAAACCAGGTATTTTTGTTTTTTCGTCTACACACTCTTAATCTTTCCTCCATATCTCCCTCCACAAGTTACCTCCACATTTCTCCTCCCACACAGACCTTCCTCCATGTCTCCACCACCTTCTCTCCAATTTTGACTATCCTACCTCCCTTCCTTCATAGTTAAAATAGTAGTTTTCTAGATAGTCTCAACTGAAAACTGATATTTTTCATTTTTTCTCACACCCTCAAATCTTTCCTCCATATCTCCCTCCACAAGTTACCTCCACTTTCTCCTCCACACAGACCTTCCTCCATGTTTCCTCCACCTTCTCTCCAATTTGACTATCCTACCTCCCTTCCTTCATAGTCAAAAACAAGTCAAAAAATAGTCACTTTCAAACCCTGTCCATCTCTCAAAATTTCCACTACCTGTACCTCCATCAAGAAAATCACTTCCTGATTCTGACAGCTGACCAATACTACTGGATCATGATACCTTAACCTCCTCCTCCTCCTCCTCCTCCTTCCTCTTCTTCTTCTTCTCTTCCCTTGAACTAAAAGGAAAAATATCTTCTATATAGTAATCTTAAACAAAATTCAGTAGTGGTGGTGGTGGTTTTTTTTTGGTGGATCCAGCCTGTCAAAGAAATACTTTTTATGTCTCTAAAGATAAAAGAGAGAGAGAGAGAGAGAGAGAGAGAGAGAGAGAGAGAGAGAGAGAGAGAGAGAGAGAGAGAGAGAGAGAGATGTGTATCCTTATCTCTTTATCATTACTATTACTACTACTACTACTACTACACAGACTTTCCTCTCTCTCTCTCTCTCTCCACTTATCCACATTAAAATTACCATTTTCTTGAGAGAGAAAGAGAGAGAGAGAGAGAGAGAGAGAGAGAGAGAGAGAGAGCCTTTTCACTTTTAAGTTTTGACTTTAAGACAGTTTCCATGTTTTGACTTTAAAGACAGTTTCATGTTTTGAACATTTAAGACAGATTCATGTTTGAGCATTTTAAGACAGTTTCATGTTTTCATTTTAAGTTTGATACATTTAAGACAGTTTCATGTTTTGACATTTGAAGACAGTTTGGCATGTTTTGACATTTTAAGACAGTTTATGTTTTGACAGTGTAAGACAGTTTGGCATGTTTGATGGCATTTAAGACAGTTTCATGTTTGACATTTTAAGACAGTTTGAGATCTTTTGAGGCATTTGAAAAAGACAGTTTGACATGTTTTGAACATTTTAGACAGTTTGGCATGTTTTACCAATTGAGACAGTTTCATGTTTTGACATTTTAAGACAGTTTGACATGTTTTTGAACATTTTAAGACAGTTTGAGGCATGTTTTGAGGACATTTTAAGACAGTTTCATGTATTTGAGGATTTTGGATTTTAGAAAGAAGACAGTTTCATGATTTGAAATTTTGACAGTTTTGTTTTGATCAATTTAGTTTGCATTTGACATTTTAAGACAGTTTCATGTTTGATCATTTTAAGACAGTTTGCAGGTTTTGAGGCATTTAAGAGAGTTTAATTTTGACATTTAAGACAGTTTCATGTTTTGACATTTTAAGACAGTTTGGCATGTTTGACATTTTAAGACAGTTTGCATGTTTTGACATTTAAGACAGTTTCATTTTGATCATGTGAGTTTCATTTAAGACAGTTTGGCAGTGTTTGAGGCATTTGAAGACATTTTAACATGTTTTGATCATTTTAAGACAGTTTCATGTTTTGAAACATTTTAAGACAGTTTCATGTTTTGAGACATTTTAAGACAGTTACATGTTTTGACAAAGAGTTTCATGTTTTGATCATTTTAAGACAGTTTCATGTTTTGATATTTTAAGACAGTTTCATGTTTGAGACATTTAAGACAGTTTCATGTTTGACATTTTAAGACAGTTTCATGTTTGATGGCATTTAAGACAGTTTCATGATTTTGAGGCAAGACAGTACATGTTTACATTTTAAGACAGTTTGGCATGTTTTGAGGCATTTAAGACAGTTTCATGTTTGAGGACATTTAAGACAGTTTCATGTTTTGATGCATTTGCAGTTTCATGTTTCTTTAAAGACAGTTTCATGTTTGACATTTAAAGACAGTTTACATGTTTGACTTTTGACAGTTTTTAAGACAGTTTGGCATGTTTGAGGGCATTTAAAGACAGTTTGGCATGTTTGAGGCATTTAAAGAAAGTTTCATGTTTTGACATTTAAGACAGTTTGACATCACTTTAAGACAGTTTGGCATGTTTGAATTTAAAATTTGGCATGTTTTGAGGCATTTTAAGACAGTTTGTGTTTGACATTTAAGACAGTTTGGCATGTTTTGAGGGCATTTTAAGACAGTTTCATGTTTTGAGGCATTTAAGACAGTTTCATGTTTTCTTTAAGACAGTTTGCATGTTTGACATTTAAAGACATGTTTACATTTTAAGACAGTTTGGCATGTTTTGAGATTTTAAGACAGTTTGGCATGTTTTGACATTTAAGACAGTTTGGCATGTTTTGACATTTTAAGACATTGGCATGTTTTGAGGGCATTTTTAAGACATCATGTTTGACATTTAAAACAGTTTGACATGTTTTGAGACATTTGACAGTTGGCATGTTTTGAGTCATTTAAGATAGTTTGACATGTTTTGACTGGACTAGATACTTGTAGCTCTTCATGTACTATTATTCACTTTGAGATTAGTCAGGGACATTGTCCTTTGACACAAATCTGAAGGTATTTCCATTGAGTTTATGGCCCAGACAGTAGACGGATTGGCCACCATTGTAAGGACATTTGATGGTCGTTGTCACGATCTCTTTGACCTGACAGTCTGAAAAAAAAAATTGCGATCCTACGGCCATTATGTTTTTTTTGACGTTGTTCTTATATCCAAAATAATATCTCCATTGCCGAAAACAAAGTCTAATTGTAATAACTAACTGTTTGAGGCTCCTAATAATAATACATCAGTTTTGACAGGGAGGTAGGATAGTACCCAACCTACTTTTGAGGACCCAGATTCTCGCCTGCCGTACAGAAGACAGTTTTTGGGATCGTGCCGTCATTTGATTGTGCTTCGGAAAAGTTGGGTTGAGAAGAAGAAGACACTACGAAGCGATCTCATCTGACTCTTAGTAGGACAAGAAAAACCCTGGCAGAGAGAATTTTTCAATAAATGAGTTTCGTCGAGCTACAAAACTCCCTCTCCTTGACATGTTCTGTTTCACATGCCAGGACTCAAATGTTAGCAAATGGTGCGGTCTTGCAAAACGCAGTACTTTTTTCTTCCATCTTCTATAAACAAATCTAGAAAATTAGAAGGCATTACTCACTTCTCTAAACAAAGAAGAAATGTTGCTACGAAAGCATACGATCCCATTCTCTAGACAAAATAAGGGGCGTGATCAATCAAATGGAGCTAGCGGTTAAAATTTGCGGTGGAAAGAGAGAGAGAGAGAGAGAGAGAGAGAGAGAGAGAGAGAGACAGAAAGAAAAAATCAAATGGACGGTAAGACTTCGGTCATAGCCATGGCTGTTTTGTATCTCAAGGGAGCATTTATAGCCCTGATAGAAAAGAATATACCGTAAATATTTTAAGATAGTTCTAAAATGTTGTTCAAATTTAAAGGGAAAATCCCCCAGTGAAGCAGAGTTATCCTGCTCTGTATATCCTATAATAGACGGTTTAGGATCCAAGGATTGGCAGTGAATCGACTCGAGGGAGCTAGGCCATATCGAAAATACTGTCGAAATCCAAGATAGGAGGCAGAGGATCCAGAAGTAACATCTCCATTAGAGCGGCTCGCGTGACCTCCTGGAACTGTAAAGGAGGTCCTAACCGAAACATTCACGGGGCGAAACTAAAACCTCTAGAAAAATAAATGGATTAAAATAAATCACCGGAAATGCCTGTTGTTTCTCTTCTTTCATGCCCCATTTAGGACGCCCCAGGTGGGCGATAGCTTTTCGAAAACGAAATGATTAGCATTAAAACTATAGGTGAAATAACTCAAGATAAGGATTGCATAATGCCAGTCAAATAATAATCCATTGCACATCCTACGGAAGGAAGGAGGAGGATGGCAGATAAAAACGATGAACGAGAAATCTTTTGGAGGAGACAAGATGGCATATAGCTGGCAAGTAGACAAGTTCAGAGGTAACAAATGACGATCTGGGCGGAGGGGGTAGGGACAATTAAAGCGGTAAAGGCGGAGGTACTAGATACTATCACAAACTGAAGTCAACTGTTTGGGAGCAGTGATGGCGGTCATTTTGAGAAAAAGGTCTAGAGAGAATTCTAAAGAAAATAGCTAGAAAAACAGTAAAGGCAGTGGCTACGAGATTTTCAACTACTCGGGGTGACGAAGGTAACCAGAGGATGAGAAATTAAGCTGGAATAGCTAAAGACAGTGGGCAAAATTGAGGTAAGAGCTAGCGGATGGCAGGGTCTCGTAACAATGAGCAATAAAGACGGAATACTGAAACTAGAAACGAATGCTAACTGACAATACTCAATCAATAACAAGATAAGCGTGGCTGGACTACAAACTCAAACTTAGTCCCTATCATTGGAGGCTGGCGATAAGACTCTAGACTAAGGCAGATAGCGATAGACTTCAAAGGTGGCTGATTACGATCAGTAGCAGGTCCAACTTTCCGGATGAAGGTTTAAAATCTGAAGGGGAATCCCACTGAAGGCATGGTTCTAGGGGTTTTTTGTCAAAATAAAACAGTGCTTGCTGGGGGCTAAACAGTCATGAAAGAAAAACTGTTTGTTGACATTCAACCTCCACGGTGTTTCGTAAGACACAGAAGAATCTTAACTGGCTTCGAGGGTCTCGGCGGTAGCTGAGTTGATCTCAAACGATAGCAGGTTTAGCTGGCAACCTAAATATAGCTGATGAAACCACTAAATCTAATTAGGTCTCTCTCTCTCTGTGAGTAGCAGTCAGGCTGGCAGTTCAAGAGTCGAGATATGGCAGGTGGGAAAGAGTCAAACTGTTAGAAAGGAAATTACCTAAAACAGTAGGTGTCAGTAAAGTCAGTGGATTATACCAAAAATGAGTAACTGTCTCCTGTAAACTGTCTATCAGCTCCTATAGACTAGTTCACTCTACCACTGGCTACCACCACTACCTCTTTCAATAACTCGAATATAAAACAAACAAACTAGTCTGGAAAAGTACCTTAATGAGCTAAAGGGTCGTTGGACTAACTGAAAGCTCAAATGAACTCACTAAGGGCTGACGATCTATCTGGACTCGGGAAAGTACTGTCTGTCTGTCTTTTGACTGTGCAATCAAATAACTTTTAATTGACTTTTGCCTAAAAACTAAGGTACACAATGGCCCTCTTGCAGAATCCCTGGCTTTCTATAAAACTTTTCAAAACGAGTCCTGCTCTCACCTCTAAACTTTCATCGACACTCACAGAAAGGGATGCATTTACAGAGAGAGAGAGAGAGAGAGAGAGAGGTCTTGAATCTCTGACCTTCCTCTGGGTCTCTCTCTCTCTCTCTCTCTCTCTCTCTCTCTCTCTCTCTCTCTCTCTCTCTCTCTCTCTCCCTCCCTCCCACAATCCACCTCCTTTCACAACTTTATTAACTCTCCTCTAGGCCTGGAGCAAACTGAGAGTCTTCTAATCAGTAAAAATACCAAATTACTTCCTCCTAACTCTTAGCCTTCAACTGTCTGTGGACAAACTGTAAACACTGTTACAGAGATATAATGTAATTAAAAATGTATTTCCAGACTTTTGTTTCTACCAGAAAACTGTCTGTCGCCCCTTGAGAGATTATGTCTGACTCAGTTTCTTCAGCATCATATAGGTGTGGTATTGAAAGCCAGGGCACTCTCCATAGTACAGCTGGTTTTGTTAAAAGGGCCAGACTAGAGGGCCACAGACACATTTTGTTTGATAACAGCCTTTCAATAGACAGACATTGAAAATTACACAGTTTTTTACTAGGGCCAGAGAACTTAGTTTTTCCCAGACTTTTCTTGTGTTCCATGGTAGGGCACAATAGGGCCATCAGTCAAAACTTCCCTTCTTGTTTTTTTTTTTTTTTTTTTTTTAGGAATTTTCATCATTTGTACTCCCAAATCAAGCATTTTTAGAAATTTAACCCAGTTTCTAGCATCTCAAGCCGTTTTAGTTTAGTTAACAGTTTTGACACGCACTGAGTCCTTCCTGTCATCAAGTCTAAGTAAACAGTCTGAAAGATATACCACAAGTGCAGTTAGTGTTTGAAGCCTGATCCTTGAGTCAGCCAGGTCCCGTCTAGCACACACATTCCTCCTGCAATTACTGACTGGATTGTCTTGACACTTTACAATAAAGACACAGGCTGAGCTTATGAGAAGACAACCTCAGATTAAAATTCAAATGACAAGCCCATAAGAAGTAATGACAAGGTTTTTAGATCGATGTACAATGTACCGCTATTTGCTACTGATGAGGGATCAATTTTCCTAACGTCACTTGCCCTGTGAGCACTGCATCACTTGGAGAGTAGATTAAAGTACTTCGGCTCCCACGCACTGCAAGAGGCCTACAAAGTTTTTTCAAGACCCACTTGATTAATCACCTTGGATATGGTAGATACTAATATACTAATATTTATGTGAGCCCGTGAGCTAATTGCACTGAGAATAGACTTCTACGTAATTCACACACACACACACACACAAGCTGGCAGCACAAAATTTGTAATAATAGAGATTACGGTCATCCAGTCGATAATAAGTAGGGACACTAAGGTGCGGCCGTATTAGTTGATTGCCGATTCCACAAATGATGGGCCTAAAGGAGCAGTCTTTTCGCTGTACCATAACCATTGCGTATGGCATTGCGACTGGACTGATACTTTCATAAAAACCTGAAAAATTCCTAAAGAGCGTTTGCGCCAAGACTAAATAACTGGGAGGCCTTTGAATATGAGCCCAGGTTTTGTTGCCTAGACTCTCACTGGATGCAGTGGATAATCGGAAAAACACCTACGTTTTCCACTATAGGGCCTCCTTGTTTGTTATGGCATTTGCTCACTCAATGAAGTGACATTGCTGACAAAGAATGTCTGCTTAATGCCCAGTCTTGTGACTCCCAAAAACTTTGCTTATCTTGACAAAAAACGTATTTGCGTGATAGCATACATATATCAGGTTTATGAGGGATCCTCAGTTTTAAAATGAATGAACGAAATTGGGTTCTCTTTCCGCTGCAAGGTAGATAAATTCGCCTCACATCAATTTAAGACATACTACGTCTCTGTGTTTTTTCAATAATGAGGCAAAAAGGCTAGATGGTGATACTAAGAAAGGGACAAAAGATACTTCAGACACACTCTAACGAAAATTGATGATGACTCCCAGATCTACCACGTACTTCATATCCAAGTTGTTTTGACCATTGGGGATCCAGGATAAGTTTTTGAAGGATAGGACTCTAACACTCCCTCTACAGCCTCCTAGGCGTCAGGAGACCCCATGGTACTCATGCACCTCCAAGATAAGACTGCTGATGCCCGCCTACAGAAAAATACGTAAATGGAGGTAATAGACTTCATAATATGGTTTAATTCCCATACCAAAACCCTGGGAATGATGATTAGGTGATATGATTATCTCCAGGTCCTATAGCATCTCTGCTATACCAGTCCACCAGAGCCTGACAGTCTTATGCACACATTGTAGAGTACTTAGAGTGGGATCACAGGATAACGAATGGTGTCGTAATAATATCAAAGCGTGATAAGCTTTTAAGTTGAGCTGCACCAGGATTTAGTGTTTTGTACAGGTACATTTTTAGATAGCCGGAAAAGTCTGCCCTGCTCGCACAAAAACTGGCGGTGGGTACTTGAAGGCTACACCTGCTAAGATATTAGACGTAAAGTCTTTGAAAAACTTGGGTTGCTATGAGGGTGTAACTTAATTAGGAGGGATGGACAGGTTCACTTTCCCAGACGTCACCCTGTTACTGTAAGCCGTGCGTATAATTGAGCACGGTTTGATGAGATCCTGACGGTCATGGGGCGCGTGCCGCCCCTACTTGAGGAAACATAAGGAAGCTGGTTGGTACAGTGAACAGGCCCGATTCATAGGCCCACATTTTGCCCCTAACCATAGTTGACGAGGTGTATTTCTTGAGACATAGTTTTTAGGCAAACATGACTAATGGTTGAGAATCTATTGGCTAGCAGGGGACAAAAAGTGATTGCAAAATGTCTTTTATGTTCGTTGAACGTTGCCCCAAGGCGGCGTACTAAGACTTGGGATACAAACCTTCTGAGTGAATATAAAATCAGTAAAGCAAAGTATTGCAGGCACTACCTTTCGAATCTAGGCACTGTTGCAAGATGCTTGAGGAACTATGCCCATCACGAAAATTACCCTGACTGTAGAAGTTTTTAGCTCTTTCGGAACCTAGCCCCTTGTGACAAGCAGGCTACCGTATTTTTATGTGGGAACTATACAGGCATGACCCATTACAGATGAGTTTCAGGTACTATCGGCTTGGTTCAACGTGTAGAGCCCCGTCTCCATTACTGTTGGAGCGCCATTTTTTACGCTTAGGGGTCCGTCAATCGGGATTTTAAGTTAATCAGTGTCTGTACCGTAGTTGCATTTCGGATACTTTAAAGCTTTAATGGTATAAAGCAAATGGCAGGAATGGTAATGGAGGCAGGTAAATGTTCACGCAGTCTCTGTATGCATACAAAGTACGGTGCCAGAAAATGGTAGCTGTCACTCCTCCTTTTACCAGCTGTGAAAAAACACTATTCGTTAAAAACTTGGGTCAGCCCACTGTACAAATTGAGGGTGCATAATGTGGAGAGGTGCTTGGCGGGTCTGTCAGGGTGCTTGGTAAAATACCACGTCCGATCCAAGACTCCACAGTCCTGTAGCTCCCGAAGGTGGAGTTATAGGCATGGCCTCGTGTGGGAACTTTCCTCCGCAGGAACTCTAAGGGGATCCTATGCTCATTTGCATGTTTTAAAAAGTCTTTGTAGCCTATCATTGATCATAAATCTATGCGTTTCATTATGACGCGGGCTTGTCTTAACGGACATGAGTTATGTACAGGCTCACGGTTAAATTATATGATTCTATTGCCTGAGCCAATGGAAACATCAGATTTTTCGGCCGTCTGGGCATGTTTTGATGGTGTTTACAGTATGCTTCTCAGTCTGTACCAATTTCTTGTCATCATTTCTTACAGTGATCCAAACCTTTGGTAATGGAGCAATGAATGAGTTGTGTACACATCGCCCCCGGATTAGTCCTGAAAATGTGGGTCTGTGCAGTTATTGATGTATAGCGCACATTAGCCAATCTGTCAAGTGTATATAGCAAAATCCACAGGGGTCCAGTACATAGTCATTCTGATTTGGTGGCCGCGACTGAACAAACGTATATTACTCCGATGGGTGCTATTTGTCCAGCCTATCTGGTAATTCTCGGAAGCTCCCCTGTTAGTAAAAAGGTCCCCAAGATAGCCCATTGAGCGACTAGGTGTAGATCTACTATTAGAAACGGTTATTTATTTGCGATTTTCAATGAAAAGGATGTGCAGACTGTCATATGTTCTGCTCCGAATAACCATGGGTACCCCAAAATCGGCGTTCAGTTACATTTTTTTTTTTTTTTTTTTAAGATGAATCGGCAGTCGATAACGTACTTTGCTCAGCTAACCTGAACTATGATATGTTTTGCCCATACTTCAGGCGTATTTGTCAGTCCCACTGTTGTTATTCGGTGTGCCCCTAATCTGTTTTTCAGTGGGAGGTGCACGTACACAGGCGGATCGTCCATGAGGTCCTTTTTAGGTTTGATGGGAAACGCGTTATCCAAAAGGTCGGACCTGTCTCTCGATTCCATTTCTTTGGCCTGAAGCGTGCCAGCCCAAGTGTTATGAATGGTCTGTCAGTATGGGGAGATATGGAATTATCTGTTACGTGGCATCATTTTGCACCGGACGGGCCTTTACTAAATCCTGGCAGAGAGGGCCACATCAGCGGTGGTGATACAGGAATGTATGTTTGACGGCTTAAGGTTAAGTTTGTCAAGCATTTGACACTGTTGAGCTTTAAATGACTGCGACTCGATTTAGTCCTTTTCATATGGGGTAAGATAACCTATCCAATCACTAGGAGTTCTTCTTTCCATTTAATTGGGACTGTTCACTGGCAAGACAGTTCTGACTTATTCCGGCTAGTCACGTCACTTATAGACGTAGTCACTGAGGACTGTTCCATTCTGGGTACCAGGCCCATGAGACGTCCTGTTTGGTTCCTAAAAATGTTTTCAGAAGGTGTACAGGCCATATGTGATAATTGCATACAAGTGCTTGAGGCTTTGCCAGACTAGTTTTTTAAGCAATTTTAAGGTAGTTTGGTATGTTTTAAGATTATTTTAAGACAGTTTGGTATATTTTGAAGGTATTTTAAGATAGTTTGGCATATTTTCAAGCAATTTTAAGATAGTTTGGCATGTTTTGAGGGCATTTTAAGATAATTTGCCAAGTTTTGAGGGTATTTTAAGACAGTTTGGCATATTTTGAAGCAATTTTAAGGTAGTTTGACATGTTTTGAGGGCATTTCAAGATATTTAGGCATGTTTGAAGATATTTTAAGAAAGTTTTGCATGTTTTGAGAGCATTTTAAGACAGTTTGGCATGTTTAGAGGGCATTTTAAGACAGTTTGGCATGTTTTGAGGGCATTTTAAGATAGTTTGACATGCATTTTGACAGCATTTTAAGATTTAGTTTGGCATGTTTTGAGGGGCATTTCAAGACAGTTTGGACATGTTTTGAGGGCATTTTAAGACAGTTTGGCATGTTTTGAGTTTGGCATGTTTGAGGCATTTTGGCATGTTTTGAGGGCATTTTAAGACAGTTTGGCATGTTTTGAGGGCATTTTAAGACAGTTTGGCATGTTTGAGGGCATTTTAAGACAGTTTGGCATGTTTGAGGGCATTTTAAGACAGTTTGGCATGTTTTGAGGGCATTTTAAGACAGTTTGGCATTTGTTTTGAGGGCATTTTAAGACAGTTTGGCATGTTTTGAGGGCATTTTAAGACAGTTTGGCATGTTTTGAGGGCATTTTAAGACAGTTTGGCATGTTTTGAGGGCATTTTAAGACAGTTTGGCATGTTTGAGGGCATTTTAAGACAGTTTGGCATATTTTGAGGACATTTTAAGACAGTTTGGCATGTTTTGAGGGCATTTTAAGACAGTTTGGCATGTTTTGAGAGCATTTTAAGACAGTTTGCCATGTTTTAAGGCAGTTTTAAGACAGTTTGGCATGTTTTGAGGGCATTTTAAGACAGTTTAACATGTTCTGAGGGCATTTTAAGACAGTTTGGCATGTTTTGAGGGCATTTTAAGACAGTTTGGCATGTTTTGAGGGCATTTTAAGACAGTATGCTATATTTTAAGGCCATTTCAAGAGAGTTTGGCATATTTTGAGGGCATTTTAAGAAAGACTGACATGTTTTGAGGGCATTTCAAGATAGTTTGACATGCTTTGAGGAGCTTTTTAAGAAAGTTTGGCATATTTTGAAGGCATTTCAAGACAGTTTGACATGTTTTGAGGGCATTTTAAGACAGTTTGACATGTTTTGAGGGCATTTTAAGACAGTTTGGCATAATTTGAGGGCATTTTAAGACAGTTTGGCATGTTTTGAGGGCATTTAAAGAAAGACTGACATGTTTTGAGGGCATTTCAAGACAGTTTGGCATGTTATTTAAGTCATTTCAAGAGAAAGATAGTTTAAACACACACACACACACACACACACACACACACACACACACACACACACACCTGGCTCAATCCTCGAGCGATCGATCTGCCTCACCCTCTTCCTTCCATCCTCCTCCTCTTCCTCTTCCTCCTTCCATTCTTCCCCTCTTCCCTCTGCCTTTCCCTCCTCTTTCAAATCTTCCCCTTTACACTCTCAGTTTTCCCCTCTCTCTTCCTCCTCCCTCCATCCTTCCATCTCTCCCTCTTCCTTCTCCACCCTCTTTTCATTTTCCCTCATATCTCCCTCCACAAGTTACCTCCATGCTTCTCCTCCCTCACAGACCTTCCTCCATGTTTCCTCCACCTTCCCTCCAATTTTGGCTTACCTCTCTCTCTTCCTTCATAGTTAAAAGTTAAAATAGTGAAACCATTAGACTATTTCACATCACAATCAGATATTTTCTCTCCATCACTCTCTGTTCTTTCCTCCATATCTCCCTCCACAAGTCACCTCCACTTACCTCCACCTACACAGACCTTCCTCCATGTTTCCTCCACCTCTCCTCCAAATGTGACTATCCTACCTCCTTCCTATCATAGTTAAAATAGTACTTTTCTATGATAGTCTCTACTGAAAACCTGATATTTTTCAGATTTTTTTCTCTACACACCCTCCAAATCTTTCCTCCATATCTCCCTCCACAAGTCACCTCCACTTACCTCCACCTACACAGACCTTCCTCCATGTTTCCTCCACCTCTCCTCCAATTGTGACTATCCTATCTCCCTTCCTTGATAGTTAAAATAGTACTTTTCTATGATAGTCTCTACTGAAAACCAGATATTTTTCAGATTTTTTTCTCTACACACCCTCCAAATATTTCCTCCATATCTCCCTCCACAAGTTACCTCCACTTACCTCCACCTACACAGACCTTCCTCCATGTTTCCTCCACCTCTCCTCCAATTGTGACTATCCTACCTCCCTTCCTTGATAGTTAAAATAGTGAAAACATTAGACTATTTCACATCACAATCAGATATTTTCTCTCCATCACTCTCTGTTCTTTCCTCCATATCTCCCTCCACAAGTCACCTCCACTTACCTCCACCTACACAGACCTTCCTCCATGTTTCCTCCACCTTTCCTCCAATTGTGACTATCCTATCTCCCTTCCTTGATAGTTAAAATAGTGAAAACATTAGACTATCTCACATCACAATCAGATATTTTCTCTCCATCACTCTCTGTTCTTTCCTCCATATCTCCCGCCACAAGTCACCTCCACTTACCTCCATCTACACAGACCTTCCTCCACCTCTCCTCCAATTGTGACTATCCTACCTCCTTCCTATCATAGTTAAAATAGTACTTTTCTATGATAGTCTCTACTGAAAACCAGATATTTTTCAGATTTTTTTCTCTACACACCCTCCAAATCTTTCCTCCATATCTCCCTCCACAAGTCACCTCCACTTACCTCCACCTAAACAGACCTTCCTCCATGTTTCCTCCACCTCTCCTCCAATTGTGACTATCCTACCTCCCTTCCTTGATAGTTAAAATAGTGAAAACATTAGACTATTTCACATCACCATCAGATATTTTCTCTTCATCACTCTCTGTTCTTTCCTCCATATCTCCCTCCACAAGTCACCTCCACTTACCTCCACCTACACAGACCTTCCTCCATGTTTCCTCCACCTCTCCTCCAATTGTGACTATCCTACCTCCTTCCTATCATAGTTAAAATAGTACTTTTCTACAATATGCTCTACTGAAAACAAGGTATTTTTTCAATTTTTGGTCTAAACACCCTCCTATTCTTTCCTCCATATCTCCCTCCACAAGTTACCTCCACTTACCTCCACCTACACAGACTTTCCTCCATGTTTCCTCCACCTCTCCTCCAATTGTGACTATCCTACCTCCTTTCTATCATAGTTAAAATACTGAAAACATTAGACTATTTCACATCACAATCAGATATTTTCTCTCCATCACTCTCTGTTCTTTCCTCCATATCTCCCTCCACAAGCCATCTCCACTTACCTCCACCTACACAGACCTTCCTCCATGTTTCCTCCACCTCTCCTCCAATTGTGACTATCCTACCTCCTTTCTATCATAGTTAAAATAGTACTTTTGTGAAGAGAACTCACCCGAAGATCACCATCACTGCCAGGTTTCACAGAGGGAGTTGGCGGAGCTGCACCCTCTATGGCAACTTTTGAGAAGAGGAAGATTGGCGATGTGTCGGTGCCAGCTGAGTAATGACACACCCTTTGGCAGGAGTCTAGTGTCTCGCCACCTGAGGCCAGCAGTACCTGGAAATATAATAGTAGTAGTAGTAGTAATAGTAGTAGTGGTAAAGGCTATTTTAAGACATTTTGGCATGTTTTGAGGGAGTTTTAAGACAGTTTGCATGTTTTGAGGGGATTTTAAGACTGTTTGGCATGTTTTGAGGATATTTTAAGACAGTTTGGCATGTTTTGAGGACATTTTAAGACAGTTTTGCATGTTTTAAGGGTATTTTAAGACAGTTTGGCATGTTTTGAGGGTGTTTTAAGACAGTCTGGCATGTTTTAAGGGTATTTTAAGACTGTTTGGCATGTTTTAAGGGTATTTTAAGACAGTTTGGCATGTTTTGATGGCATTTTAAGACAGTTTGGCATGTTTTGAGGACATTTTAAGAGTCTGGCATGTTTTAAGGGTATTTTAAGACTGTTTGAGGATGTTTTAAGACTGTTTGGCATGTTTAGAAGGCATTTTAAGAGAGCTTGGCATGTTTTGAGGGGATTTTAAGACAGTTTGATATGTTTTGAGGGCATTTTAAGACAGTTTGCCATATTTTGAGGGTGTTTTAAGACAGTGTTTTCCGAGAGACATAATTTGCTAAGGAATATTGGAGTAGCATTTCACTACATGGGCAAAGAAATGATGAAGAAATTGATAAGTCGTATAGTAAGCCCCAGATTGGACTATGCAGGGGTAGTGTGGAAGCTGGAGAGACTACAAAAAGGCTACAAGAATGGCCCCAGAATTTGAAGGGATGACATATGAGGAGAGACAGGAAAAAATTAATTATTACTTCAACTAGAGCCTTTCAAAAGAGTGTTTCTTCTGTTAATAATGTAGAAATGTTGTCACTCTGCCTCTAGAACCACAAAAACACTCTTAAAAACCCTTATTACTTCAACTAGAGCCTTTCAAAAGAGTGTTTCTCCTGTTAATAATGTAGAAATGTTGTCACTCTGCCTCTAGAACCACAAAAACACTCTTAAAAACCCTTATTACTTCAACTAGAGCCTTTCAAAAGAGTGTTTCTCCTGTTAATAATGCAGAAATGTTGTCACTCTGCCTGTAGAACCACAAAAACACTCTTAAAAACTCTTATTACTTCAACTAGAGCCTTTCAAAAGAGTGTTTCTCCTGTTAATAATGTAGAAATGTTGTCACTCTGCCTCTAGAACCACAAAAACACTCTTAAAAACCCTTATTACTTCAACTAGAGCCTTTCAAAAGAGTGTTTCACCTGTTAATAATGCAGAAATGTTGTCACTCTGCCCCTAGAACCACAAAAACACAAGAATGGTTCCAGAATTTGAAGGGATGACATACGAGGAGAGACTAAAGGCTATGGATCTACCAACGCTGGAACAGAGAAGAGAGAGAGAGAGAGAGAGGGAGAGAGAGGGGATCTGGTACAAGTTTACGAGTGGATCAACGGACTGGACCAAGTGGATAATGAGAAACTGATCCTGAGAGAAGAATATGACACTAGAAGCACAAGATCGCATAGTAAGAAGCTCAGGTACGTAAGATGTCCGAGAGATATTATTGAGTTTCCGGCAAATATGTTGGGACGTATTGTGGACCCCTCACAAAACACACAAGGAAATTGGAGAGACTGCAAAAAATGGCTACAAGAATGGCTCCAGAATTTTTTGCTTTTGGGAGAGGCAGACGTTGGCGTGTAGATAATTTGACCTACCAATAGATGTTCAAACAGATCAAATATTAAGCCTCTCAAGTCTCAAAGTGTTGAAATATTATACACGAACCGTTTAAAATATATTCTTGATGTACGTAAGAATACTTGTATAGATATAGACCATTGTATTGACATTAGCAAGGGTGTATGGAGGTCAGAAGATTAATGGCCACAGTCTTCACTATTTCAACTGAGATTTGTGTACGATTAAACCATTTTATTGACATTAGCAAGGGTCTATGGAGGGCAGAAGATTAATGGCCACAGTCTTCACTATTTTAACTGAGATTTGTGTACCATTAGACCATTTTATTGACATTAGCAAGTGTCTATGGAGGTCAGAAGATTAATGGCCACAGTCTTCACTATTCTAACGGAGATTTGTGTACGATTAAACCATTTTATTGACATTAGCAAGGGTCTATGGAGGGCAGAAGATTAATGTCCACAGTCTTCACTATTTTAACTGAGTTTTGTGCACCATTAGACCATTTTATTGACATTAGCAAGGGTCTATGGAGGTCACAAGATTAATGGCCACAGTCTTCACTATTTTAACTGAGATTTGTGCACCATTAGACCATTTTATTGACATTAGCAAGGGTCTATGGAGGTCAGAAGATTAATGGCCACAGTCTTCACTATTTTAACTGAGATTTGTGTACCATTAGACCATTTTATTGACATTAGCAAGGGTCTATGGAGGTCAGAAGATTAATGGCCACAGTCTTCACTATTTTAATTGAGATTTGTGTACGATTAAACCATTTTATTGACATTAGCAAGGATCTATGGAGGACAGAAGATTAATAGCCACAGTCTTCACTATTTTAACTGAGATTTGTGTACCATTAGACCATTTTATTGACATTAGCAAGGGTCTATGCAGGCCAGAAGGTTAATGGCCACAGTCTTCACTATTTTAACTGAGTTTTGTGCACCATTAGACCATTTTATTGACATTAGCAAGGGTCTATGGAGGTCAGAAGGTTAATGGCCACAGTCGTCACTATTTTAACTGAGATTTGTGTACCATTAGACCATTTTATTGACATTAGCAAGGGTCTATGGAGGTCAGAAGATTAATGGCCACAGTCTTCACTATTTTAACTGAGATTTGTGTACGATTAAACCCTTTTATTGACATTAGCAAGGGTCTATGGAGGTCAGAAGATTAATGGCCACAGTCTTCACTATTTTAACTGAGATTTGTGTACCATTAGACCATTTTATTGACATTAGCAAGGGTCTATGGAGGGCAGAAGATTAATGGCCACAGTCTTCATTATTTTAACTGAGATTTGTGTACCATTAGACCATTTTATTGACATTAGCAAGGGTCTATGGAGGGCAGAAGATTAATGGCCACAGTCTTCACTATTTTAACTGAGATTTGTGCACCATTAGACCATTTTATTGACATTAGCAAGGGTCTATGGAGGTCAGAAGATTAATGGCCACAGTCTTCACTATTTTAACTGAGATTTGTGCACCATTAGACCATTTTATTGACATTAGCAAAGGTCTATGGAGGGCAGAAGATTAATGGCCACAGTCTTCACTATTTTAACTGAGATTTGTGTACGATTAAACCATTTTATTGACATTAGCAAGTGTCTATGGAGGTCAGAAGATTAATGGCCACAGTCTTCACTATTTTAATTGAGATTTGTGTACCATTAGACCATTTTATTGACATTAGCAAGGGTCTATGGAGGGCAGAAGATTAATGGCCACAGTCTTCACTATTTTAACTGAGATTTGTGTACGATTAGACCATTTTATTGACATTAGCAAGGGTCTATGGAGGTCAGAAGATTAATGGCCACAGTCTTCACTATTTTAACTGAGATTTGTGTACCATTAGACCATTTTATTGACATTAGCAAGGGTCTATGGAGGTCAGAAGATTAATGGCCACAGTCTTCACTATTTTAACTGAGATTTGTGTACGATTAAACCATTTTATTGACATTAGCAAGGGTCTATGGAGGGCAGAAGATTAATGGCCAGTCTTCACTATTTTCAACACCCCTTACAAGTATTCGAAGCTCAATAAAATCGTAACTAGGCAGATAAAACACACCATGATACTCAAACGGTTAAAATCTTGTTATGAGGAAATATCGCAAACATGGAATAAATATTTGACAAGCTATACAAGTCGGCCATGCACGGAGAAAGTCAAACAAATCTTTAGAGTTAATATATACACAATAATACAATAATATCTATTTCGTAAGGCATTAAGGAGCGTTGCCTACTTACCTGCTTCTCTGGCGGAACTCTGACAGCATTGTGTATCGCTCCTTTCAAGACTTCAACACTGCAACACACACACGCACGAACACATTATTATTATTATTATTATTATTATTATTATTATTATTTTGGCAAGATATCAGACACATTTCTGAAAATTTATCTTGTTCAACGCTGGGGTATAGAGAGAGAGAGAGAGAGAGAGAGAGAGAGAGAGAGAGAGAGAGAGAGAGAGAGAGAGAGAGAGAGAGAGAGATATCAAGGGTACTCAACACTCTCTCTCTCTCTCTCTCTCTCTCTCTCCCATTCTCTCTCTCTCTCTCTCTCTCTCTCTCTCTCTCTCTCTCTCTCTCTCTCTCTCTCTCTCGCTCTCCGTACCTCTCAAGTGCTAAGTTCATCTCAAATGTCAACATGGTCCCAGTGTCGACAAGAAATACGTGTATCATCTTGGCTCGGCTCAGACCAGGTGGGCCGAGGTGGGCTGGGGTGGGCTGGGGTGGGCTGGGGTGGGCTGAGGTGGGCTGGGGTGGGCCGAGGTGGTGTCAAGCCTGCCGTCAATCTCAATTCTTCCAAAATACAGGAATAGTTTGTCTGTGGAGAGAAATATTAGGTTAGGTTTTTGCCTGAGAGAGAGAGAGAGAGAGAGAGAGAGAGAGAGAGAGAGAGAGAGAGAGAGAGAGAGAGAGAGAGTGTCTAGTTGAAGTGATGCAGGTTTTTAAGTGTTTTTAAGGTTCTAGCGGCAGAGTGACAAGATTTCTGCATTATTAACAGGAGAAACACTCTTTTGAAAGGCTCTAGTTGAAGTAATAAGGGTTTTTAAGAGTGTTTTTGTGGTTCTAGAGGCAGAGTGACAACATTTCTGCATTATTAACAGGAGAAACACTCTTTTGAAAGGCTCTAGTTGAAGTAATAAGGGTTTTAAGAGTGTTTTGTGGTTCTAGAGGCAGAGTGACAACATTTCTGCATTATTAACAGGAGAAACACTCTTTTGAAAGGCTCTAGTTGAAGTAATAAGGGTTTTAAGAGTGTTTTGTGGTTCTAGAGGCAGAGTGACAACATTTCTGCATTATTAACAGGAGAAACACTCTTTTGAAAGGCTCTAGTTGAAGTAATAAGGGTTTTTAAGAGTGTTTTTGTGGTTCTAGAGGCAGAGTGACAACATTTCTGCATTATTAACAGGAGAAACACTCTTTTGAAAGGCTCTAGTTGAAGTAATAAGTGTTTTTAAGAGTGTTTTTAAGGTTCCAGTGACAGATTAACAACATTTCTGCATTATTAACAGGAGAAACACTCTTTTGAAAGACTCTAGTTGAAATAATAAGTGTTTTTAAGGTTCCAATGACTGATTAACAACATTTCTGCATTATTAACAGGAGAAACACTCTTTTGAAAGGCTCTAGTTGAAGTGAAACAGGTTTTTAAGAGTGTTTTTAAGGTTCCAATGACAGATCAACAACATTTCTGCATTTACGAGAGGAGAAACACTCTTTTGAAAGGCTCTAGTTGAAGTAATAAGGGTTTTTAAGAGTGTTTATGTGGTTCTAGAGGCAGAGTGACAACATTTCTGCATTATTAACAGGAGAAACACTCTTTTGAAAGGCTCTAGTTGAAGTAATAAGGGTTTTTAAGAGTGTTTTTGTGGTTCTAGAGGCAGAGTGACAACATTTCTGCATTATTAACAGGAGAAACACTCTTTTGAAAGGCTCTAGTTGAAGTAATAAGGGTTTTAAGAGTGTTTTGTGGTTCTAGAGGCAGAGTGACAACATTTCTGCATTATTAACAGGAGAAACACTCTTTTGAAAGGCTCTAGTTGAAGTAATAAGGTTTTTAAGAGTGTTTTGTGGTTCTAGAGGCAGAGTGACAACATTTCTGCATTATTAACAGGAGAAACACTCTTTTGAAAGGCTCTAGTTGAAGTAATAAGGGTTTTTAAGAGTGTTTTTGTGGTTCTAGAGGCAGAGTGACAACATTTCTGCATTATTAACAGGAGAAACACTCTTTTGAAAGGCTCTAGTTGAAGTAATAAGTGTTTTTAAGGTTCCAATGACAGATTAACAACATTTCTGCATTTACGAGAGGAGAAACACTCTTTTGAAAGGCTCTAGTTGAAGTGACGCAGTTTTTCAAGGATGTGCAGGCGCCGCGTACCACCTGCCACTAGCTGCATCTAGATCAGCTTAATCCAACCAGACATCAGTTTTCAAAGTCGCTATTTAAAACTGACTGGTATAACGTTTTCAAATGCCGCAGAACTGACTGATCGATTGACTGGGTTTTCAAGTCTCTGGCCAGTCAGTTAACCTTCAGTACTGGGACACATTTTTACCTTGAGATTTGTGTACCATTAGACCATTTTATTGACATTAGCAAGGGTCTATGGAGGCAGAAGGTTAATGGCCACAGTCTTCACTATTTTAATCCCCCACATGAGTTTGTGAAGCTGTAGAAAATGAAGATTCATGTTTTGAGGGCATTTTAAGACAGTTTGGCATGTTTTGAGGATATTTTAAGACAGTTTAACATATTTTGAGGCTATTTCAAGACAGTTTGGCATGTTTTGAGGGCATTTTAAGACAGTGTGGCATGTTTTGAGGGCATTTTAAGACAGTTTAACATATTTTGAGGCTATTTCAAGACAGTTTGGCATATTTTGAGGGCATTTTAAGACAGTGTGGCATATTTTGAGGGCATTTTAAGACAGTGTGGCATGTTTTGAGGATATTTTAAGACAGTTTGGCATGTTTTGAGGCATTTTAAGACAGTTTAACATATATTGAGGGCATTTTAAGACAGAGTGGCATGTTTTGAGGGCATTTTAAGACAGTTTAACATATTTTGAGGGCCTTTAAAGACACAGTGGCATGTTTTGAGGGCATTTTAAGACAGCTTGGCATATTTTGAGGGCACAAGTGTCTATGGTACACCTGCGGACCTAACCTAACCTAACCTAACCTAACATTTCATCAGGCAAGACTGTAAAATATTGGTACAAATAATGAATTAACTGTATATAACTGCACGTCACATGTTTCCACACCGTTCCTAACTTAACCAAATATTAAACACACACACACGCACATTCAGGTAGTAGTAGTAGTAGTAGTAGTAGTAGTAGTAGTAGTAGTAGTAGTAGTAGTAGTAGTAGTAGTGGTGGTGGTGGTGGTGGTAGAATTATTGTTTTCGTAGAGAGAGAGAGAGAGAGAGAGAGAGAGAGAGAGAGAGAGAGAGAGAGAGAGAGAGAGAGAGAGAGAGAGAGAGAACTTGTAACTCACACAGAAACTATCACGCATGAGAGAGAGAGAGAGAGAGAGAGAGAGAGAGAGAGAGAGAGAGAGAGAGAGAGAGAGACACACACACACACACACACACACACACACACACACACACACACACACAGAGAGACAACAAACCAGGCACTAAGTCGTGTAGTGTGCTGTGGTGAGCTGTGGCAAGCTGTGGCGCGGTGTGGCGAGGTGGTGCACAAGCCAACACACACCACAACACACACACACACAATGATGATGATTGTGGTGGTGGTGGTGGTGATAGTGGTGGTTTTAATCCTGATCTTGATAGTAAATTTGCCTCAGCAGCATTAAAAAAGAACATTCAAGTTTAAGACTGATACACAAATCAAAGAACCTCCATTAATGCATTTTTAGGGAAATAACAACCAGGAAACAGCTTAACAGACACTTTAGGAGAGGAAAAGACAGGAAAAGACACAGCTGAATGCAGATAAGACAAAATTGTGAGACCATATCGAAAAATTACAAGGAAAAGGAAGGCAAACTATTTATTACCAGAAGAAGAAGCAATAAGAGAAAATAAAGGCATTCTGGAGATAGATGAAGCCATGATAGAATACGAGACACATCCAGATATGATAAGCGCCATTCCCAGCGTTTATAAAGACGATAATACCTTAATAAAAGTAACAAACACTAAGATAACAGTGAGCAGTGGAGTAAGACAAGGCTGCGCTGCCTCTACCGCCCTTTTTAAACATATAACATGTCTAATTATCAACAAAATGGAGGAAGAAAGAGGTTTTGGAAGTGTTAACATCGATATAAGTGGTCTATTTCTTTGCTGAGATGGGCTCTTAATGTCCCAAAGTGTAGAAAGAGCCAAATATAACATAAAATTACTAGGAGAAATAAACAGCCATTAGATATAGAGGGCGTACAAATAACAGATGAAATACCTGGGCATAACATTAACAAACAGTAGAAACATCTTCACAAAGCATAAAAATGATAGAGAAGGCACAAAGGGATGGCTAATTAACCTGGCATATTCCATCATAGCAAAGATTAACAATAAGAAAAGCTTACTGGAAAAAACATGTCTACCATATATATTGTATGGAGCAAAGATACTCAATTTTACAGAAGCAGAAATATGTAAGCGTCTATAGGACAATATTAGGAGCTGCAAAATATGCCCAAGGGAAGCTGCTTTACCTTAAATTTACACCTTGATGAGAGCCTTGAACTACAACTAGTGTACAAAGAACTGAAAGACATAGAGACATTAAGTAAAGAAGAATTAATAATGAAATTGGAACGCTGGGACACAGAAGAGTGGAGAAAAGAAGTCCAGTCTAGAAATTTACAAGGCATTTCAAACAAGGATGATATGTTAGGAGCAACTGTACGCCAACACACCAGCCTCAGAGACACTGTACAGAGCCAGAACCAACAACCTGTCACTTAACGGCACAAAAAGATTTACAAATGAGGACACAACACGCATCATGTGTGGAGAGGAGGAAGAAACCCTGCATCATTTTCTGCTGCAATGTTACGGGTACCCAGACGAGGCGGCCCTCCCACCAGCGCTGCCGCCACAACCACCCCCGCTTGTGGCAGGGGCTGGCAGGGACACGCTGGGACATATCCTCTTCACCAACCCACACAAAATACAAGGACGCCATATACAAGAGGTGGACACAGCGGGAAAAGAAGAAAAAAGAACTTCAACATTAGCGGAACAAAGGACGAGAAGAAGTAAGGAGCAGTGTCGTTGCAAAGCCGAAAGCTCCGGACCTACATCTACATCTACATCTAGGTCCTGTGGAAGACATTGATCAATTTATCGTTAAATTAACTAATAAATACAGCCTAGGAGGAGGATTGGGCCTTCCCCTCTAGGCAAAGACTTATGGTTAAAGTATTAAATATGTAACACTGATCAGTATACACAAGAATACAAGAACTTCAATAAATAATACTTATGCACGGTACATGCTGAATACTTATGCACGGTACATGCTGAATACTTATGCACGGTACAAGCTGAATACTTATGCACGGTACATGCTGAATACTTATGCACGGTACATGCTGAATACTTATGCACGGTACATGCTGGTTATGCACGGTACATGCTGAATACTTATGCACGGTACATGCTGAATACTTATGCACGGTACAAGCTAAATACTTACGCACGGTACATGCTGAATACTTATGCACGGTACATGCTGAATACTTATCCACGGTACAAGCTGAATACTTATGCACGGTACATGCTGAATACTTATGCACGGTACATGCTGAATACTTATGCACGGTACATGCTGAATACTTATGCACGGTACATGCTGGATACTTATAAACGGTACAGTAAAAATGCACCACAAATTAGCTCCACACCTTCACTAAATGACAATAATCCCAACACGGAGCATTTTCACCTCACGTTTTGCGGTCCTGCGAACTATGTGTGTGTGTGTGTGTGTGTGTGTGTGTGTGTGTGTGTGTACCTGCTAGGAGGAAGCTCGGCTCACACTGTTACTTACTATAACACCCTCCTCCCTTCGCCCTCTCCTGTGTTCTAGGGCTGCCACGGACGGTAGTTGAAAGGATAACCTGGTGACCCTTCAAGACTCACCAATATCTACTGTAATATCGCCTCTCTTCCTTCGCCCTGCCATCACTAAGCCTGTCTGGATTTATATGAAGACCCTCACCTCATCAAATCTACTTCTTCATATGAACTACTATTACTACTACTATTATTAATCCGAGGTGGGCGCGCGAACCTTTCTTGATTTCCGAACCAGCGAAGTGTGTAGTGCTTATCTTCTTGTGGTTCAGGAACGTGTTTCTCTCACTAACCAAGGCATCATAGGGGCATAGAATCTCTCTCTCTATTATGGATACTCGGAATGATCAATACCATCACCTCGCCAGCTACATGACACGTGGAAATTGTAGACGAAATGATGCTGTTACACCTTTTGATAACCTGTATACTCAAATTTCCTTGCAATATTTAGTGTAGTATATATTTTTAAAGATTTTAAAATATTAGTGGAGTTTTAAAATTGAATTGATTTGACCTGGGAAGGGATCTTTACATGAGCGAGACTAGGGGGGGGGTGTGGATCTTCAGAGAGAGAGAGAGAGAGAGAGAGAGAGAGAGAGGCAGGAATACTATATTGGCACACACACACACGTCAGCACCACCTCTCTCTCTCTCTTTCTCTCTCTCTAAACGGACACGCACACACGCAGACCAAGACAGAGAGAGAGAGAGAGAGAGAGAGAGAGAGAGAGAGAGAGAGAGAGAGAGAGAGAGGCAGGAATACTATATTGGCACACACACACACGTCACCACCACCTCTCTCTCTCTCTCTCTCTCTAAACGGACACGCACACACGCAGACCAAGACAGAGAGACAGAGAGAGAGAGAGAGAGAGAGTGTCTTCATGGGTGTAGGCACAGCTCTGGAAGACGTGCATAGTGAAGACTAGCGTTACTGCCTCTGTTAAACGATTGAACACAACACCTACAAGACTTCACTCTAGAGATTCTTTAAGCCTATTGCTAATAAAGGTGTGGCATTATGTATATTACTGCCTTGATTGTTACTGTTTATTTGTTAGAGTTTATACAAGCACGTTCAAGGCTCGCAGGTGGTATATTTGTAAAGCGTTAATGACAGTGCAGGTGCAAATATTTTAACCCTCAGGACCACAAGTGTTCTATACAGTAACACCAACACTCAGTACGTGGGAGGACTGACGAAGAAAATTAATGAAAAAAATATATATAAACAAAAGTACCAAGCCTCTATTTAGGTGTTCACAATACTGCTTACACTTGTACAGACTGAGTACTCATCGCGGAGTTTGAAAAGAAGCTGATATTGAAAAAAAAAAAAAAAAAGACGAACCAGAAAAATAAAAAAATATATTACGTGTGATGATGGTAATTACAGAGAGAGAGAAAGAGAGAGAGAGAGAGTTATAGTTTCAGAGGTAGTGAAGGAGGTGGTGGTCTGTGGTCTGGGCATGCTGGCCTAAACATCTCCATGATACCAACACACTGAAGAGTCACACACTGCAGGAAACTGACACTGTGCACTGTGTGTGGAGTGTGTTGTGGTCTCAGTCCTACTCGAAGGTCGGTCTATGAGCTCTGACCTCGCTCCGTAATGGGGAAGACTGGCTGGCTGACCAGTAAACGACCGGGGTGAATTACACACACACACACACACACAACACACACACACACACACACACACACACACATGTACTATTGCGCTTATATACAAATGTGTGTACATCCTTTCATAGCCTGGGTGAGGCCAGCAGTTGGTGGACATTTATATACATACACACACTCACTTATATAAGCATACATATATATATATATATATATATATATATATATATATATATATATATATATATATATATATATATATATATATATATATATATATATATATATATATATATATATATATATATATATATATATATATATATATATATATATATATATATATATATATATACACACACACACACACACACACACTCCATTACCATTACAAGTACAACTAGGTAGCACACACACACACACACACACACACACACACACACACACACACACACACACACACACACACACACAACTATCATTACAACTACAACTAGGTACACACACACACACACACACACACACACACACACACACACACACACACACACACACACACACACACACACACTATCATTACAACTACAACTACGTAAATACAACTAGGTAACACACACACACACACACACACACACACACACACACACACACACACACACACACACTATCATTACAACTACAACTAGGTAAACACACACACACACACACACACACACACACACACACACACACACACACACACACACACACACACACACACACTATCATTACAACTACAACTACGTAAATACAACTAGGTAAAACACACACACACACACACACACACACACACACACACAACTATCATTACAACTACAACTAACACACACACACACACACACACACACACACACACACACACACACACACACACGTTCCAAGCAGGCAGGTGAAGGAAAATCAGGCAAGGGTTAGTCAACACGTATAAAGGAGTGATTGAATAGGAAACGTGCGTGTGATGAGGTTTGCCAGGGTGTGCATGTGTAACTCCGTGTAATGACGCCGGTGGTGCGATAATGTCATGTACGAGAGACCATTCATACATCAACACTTGTGCTCTCCCTCAATATAATATCTTTTTCCACACACGCCCTGTCTCTCTCTCTCTTTAAACATCATAATTAGAGTTTGCATTTGAGATAGTATACAGTGTGACCTTAAGTGGTTTGTGTTAGTAAGGCACAATTTTAAACGTCTCTCTCTCTCTCTCTTACAGTTAAAATGCATTGGAAGCAAGCGTTAAGACATTTCTCACATACAAATACATTCATGATTCAGGTCTACGCAGGTGTGTGTGTGTGAGTGTGTGTATGTGTGTAGTTCATCACACCAGAGCGCAGGTGTGACGCCAATGAGTCAGAGGCCATAAAGAAATTATGTGTGATCTGATTACAAACTGCATCTTTTGACAGCATTCGGGTGTCCATATAGGCTGAGAGTCGTGGCAGAGCTGACATTCACCCTGCAGACTTCATAATCGCAATGGCTTTGCGCAGCACTGGTTCGCGTCTTCCCCTGCTGGTTGGGGTCATGCTGGTGGTGGTGGTGTATACTTCCCAACAAGCTCTGGTAAGTTTTATTAATGCTCTGTTGAATATATGAATTAAAACGTCTTAGTCCGGATCTCTGCGCGCTTTTCCGTACCTTTGACCGCTAAACGAGGTGTGGAAGTTCCAAATGCTGCTGACATACTTCCCAACAAGCTCTGGTAAGTTTTATTAATGCTCAGTTGAATATATGAATTAAAACGTCTTAGTCCGGATCTCTGCGCGCTTTTCCGTACCTTTGACCGCTAAACGAGGTGTGGAAGTTCCATATGCTGCTGACATACTATACTTCATAATTATCAAGCACAGTCGGTCTTATTAACACTTGGTACTCTTTAAATAAATAGAGGAAAGCATTCAGCAGATTTTGGTGGGGAAACATAACCTTGCTTGCAGAGGGGGTGGCGTAGTGGACCAAGTACTGGTGGTGGGATCAGGCAAACGTCCATGCGTAGGTTCGAATCTCACCACGTGCCGCCTTGAAACTTTGCCATGTCGAGTGGTTTAAAGTTAGCTACACGTCACTATGATACCCAGGTTCTAGGTAGGTGGTGTCATTGCCTTACACCAAAGATACACCTGGACCCTAATATGCCCACCACTATAAATTAAATTGCCTGCGCCACTAATGGTTGGAAGATTAACAACGCTTACAGTACTCTTCAAGTAAAGCCGACAGACGCTATAGGCCACTGCATAACAAGAAAAAACTTAGTACTACAGGTTAAATTATAAAACAAAACACTCTTTAACCCCTACAGTACTAGGACGCATTTTTACCTTGAGATTTGTGTACGATTTGACCATTTTATTGACATTAGCAAGGATCTATGGAGGTCAGAAGATTAATGGCCACAGTCGTCACTATTTTAACCCCTACAGTACTGGGACGCATTTTTACCTTGAGATTTGTGTACGATTTGACCATTTTATTGACATTAGCAAGGGTCTATGGAGGTCAGAAGATTAATGGCCACAGTCGTCACTATTTTAACCCCTTCAGTACTGGGACGCATTTTTACCTTGAGATTTGTGTACGATTTGACCATTTTATTGACATTAGCAAGGATCTATGGAGGTCAGAAGATTAATGGCCACAGTCTTCACTATTTTAACCCCTTCAGTACTGGGACGCATTTTTACCTTGAGATTTGTGTACGATTTGACCATTTTATTGACATTAGCAAGGATCTATGGAGGGCAGAAGATTAATGGCCACAGTCTGCACCATTTTAACCTCTCACGTGAATTTCTGAAGCTGTAGAAAAGCACCAAACAGCAAGCAGAATGAATATAGAAACACGTCATAGCACTAGAGAGGTTAATATCAAATACATTTAACAGATCTTGGCGAGCAAAGACTACATTGGTTGCATCTGTGTCCCCAGGCAGTCCCGGTACTGAGTGATGGGTCTTCCAGCAGCAGTGGAAGCTATACCAGTTTTGAAAGCTATGGCAGCAGTGGAGTTATGAATCCAGTTCCAGTTCTGAGTATGCAAGAAACCTTAGAGCTCTGAGTGAGGCATCTTCATTTGACAGCAGTTCTGTAAGTATTGACACCAACACTTATATTTGATCTATTTCTATACTGAACTGAAGGAGAGCCATTCATAAGCCATGGTTCCTGATTCATGCTTAGTGCGATGTGAGAGAGGGATCTGTTTGACTTTCTAGTGAGTTGGTCGTCTGTGGAAAGATTGCGGAAAGTTACAAGGGTGGTAATCATCAGCGCTGGAGTGGACGGGATGTAAAGTTAGATAAGTAATAGGAGGAGGAACAGGGAACACTACAGTTAACAGATTGAGAACAGTGAGGTTTACAGTCATCCGGTCCCACAGCGATTGAGACTCAGGTTATCTGGTCCACAAGTCAATTGAGACTCTAGACCAGTGGTATGCAATTTACGGCTCTCGAAAAATAAATGAAGAAATGAATAGATGCGAAAAAGCACACTTCCACTCGTCACAGCATTAAGTAAGTTTGGTCTTTAGTTTGCTCTTAATAACAAGATATATAGGTGTGGTCTGTTTGGTTATTGTTGTGGTGGTTTCGGGAATGTTTCCAGAGGGTTTCGGCGCACCGTTGGCGGCTTGTGTGGGCTGCACGCGGGTAGAGGGCAGAGCTTCACTGTTTGATCTGGTGCAGTGTGTGACGAGACAGCCAGACGTTACCCTACGGAACGAGCTCAGAGAAAGGAGACACACCCAAATATCTCCACCCAGCCGGGGAATCGAACCCCGGTCCTTTGGCTTGTGAAGCCAGCGCTCTAACCACCGAGCTACCGGGCGTGTGTTGGAGTTGGTGGAGGGTGGTGTTGTGGTTGGGACGCTCCGTCGTCACCGGTATATTTTTGTTGTTTGCTCTCGTTTTACTCGGTTTGTCGTCTTGTTGTTGCACTTGTACTACAGTAGGCTAATATTACCATGTCTAATTGATCTTATTTACTATATTGCACTAGCAGCCCAGTACTACTTCATTTAGTTGAGTTATGTTAGCTTGCACTAGCTGCGGCTCTCTCAATGAATGTGTTGAACCCAAGTGGCTCCCTTGCAAAAATTAGTGAATAACACTGCTCTAGACAGTTGACCACCAAGTCAGTTAACCCATTCAGTACCATGATGCGTTTCCGTATTCATTCTGGTGACTATTTGGTGATTTGATACAGTTTCAGAAACTTATGTGAAGCTTAAAGTAGTGAAGATTTTGGCCATTAATCTTCTGACCTCCATAGACCCTTCCTAATGTCAACAAAATGGTCTGTTCACAACCAGAACTCATGGTAGATATGTGTTCCAGTACTGAAGGGGTTAAGACTCAAGACACCTGATCACCAAGACAACTAACTGGTCCCCAAACTAGTTGAGAATTATGACAGTTTCCCCAGACTTACTGAGTACCTTTGTTCATTCCCGCTCAGTGAGTTAGTGTGCTTACATACCCAAAGACAAGTGTATGTGTGTGTGTGTGTGTGTGAAAACCGACTTAGTGATCAACTGTCTAGTCTCAATTGCCTCGTGGACCAGATGACCTGAGTACCAATCGTTTAGGGACCAATTGACCTGCACCCACCAGCGATCGTCGACCACACACACCAACACAACACCCACAAAGGAAACTAGAGATGAAGTTGCAGAGAGAAGGATAGAGAAGCTGTGAGGGTGTAGTCTGGAGATCACCCTCCTGTCAAGACATTTAGGATGCCTTCTAAGAAATACATTAAAAACTTCGATGACATTTTAAAATCCGTGTTAAAAGAATGACATTTATTTTTGTCTCTTATGTCAGGATGAAGACTCCTATGGTTCATCTGGTGGCTCCTACGGTTCATCTGGTGATTCCTACAGTGCATCTAGTTCCTACTGATTGCCAACAATTGTAACCAGTCAAGCAAACCTAACACTATGTATAATGAAAAGCAATCAAACATGTTCGTATTTCTTTTCTGTCCTTTCAACTTCACTAACATTTGAACAGTAAGGAGAGGCGGACAGTGTCTCTAACATTTGAAAATAAGGTTTTGTTTGACCTATTTATACCTTGTCATCCATTTTGGGGAATTCATGGCCTAAAGGAGGTACTTTTTTGTGGTATATTCTATCTCAAAGCCCACCCGCTAGGAAACAGTTGCTCTGAGTGAGGAAGCCCAACCTACACTCTGACTGTGGACAGGATTCGAACCCGTGCGCTTGCGAGACCCCTCGGACCCCAAAGCACGCATGGTTCCACTGTACCATGGCGGCACGAGAATTTGAATCACTAATGTGGAGCTCCGTGCAGACAAACGTTTGAGATCCTTTGAACACTCGGATAACGTAAACTTCAACACAGGACATGTCGAAAGACGTTATTAGTGACAATGGGCAAAAGAGTAAGAGAGCTTAGTAATACTTAATTTTGAGAGGATAATCGCTGCCAGTCACGAGCCTGCAGTCCTCGCCAGCCCAGTCACCGCCACTACGGTCTTGACTTAACACATTGAAGCCATTGGGAGAAAATGTGTTTGTACTCTTCTGGGAACGATTATGTTGTTATCTTGTACTTGTCTGGAAGAAGCATCACAGCCACCACTTACGCCGATTGATTTCTTGAGCACTGCCATCACCACTTGTATTGACGAGAACCTTGGCCCCTTTCTGCTGTGACACTTAGGTAATATGCTCACCCTTCATTTATTTATCTATAACACGTGGGGTTTTTCACGGGAGTTAAGCTAAAGGTGATACTTTTTGGGGTACCTCCTAGTGAGGAAGCCCAACCTACACTCGGACCGTGAACAGGATACGAACCCGTGCGCTTGGAGACCCCTTGGACCCCAAAGCACGCATGGTTCCACTGTACCACGGCGGCCCCATTGGTTGTTGACATCTGACAGCTGCGGTTTGGAGAAAGAAGACAGGAGAGGAGTCACGAGTCGCTGGGTAGAAGATTGATAAACACTGTCGATACTTTGATATATATATTTCGATGCTACTCAACACTCAATACACGGCGCAGCTTGACGATAACAGCCTGAGTGATGCGGTCAGTGTGCGAATTTTCTGAGTGAGTGGTTAGATTTTGAGTTGACAGTCTGACACAGCTAAGCAAGTGAGAGAGTGGGTGCGTGAGTGCAAATGCTGAGTGGGAATGAAAGTTAGCGCCCAAATGAGTGAGAAAGGGAAGCAGGTAATATATTTTGGTGAATGTAGCCAGATTAAGAGGAGGAATAAGGGAATAGATATGGCCAATGGAAGAGCTGAGATGGGCAAATTTCAGCCAATGAGAAGTAGAAAGAACGAGCCAATCAGGTGACAGAACTTGGCCATTCAGAAGAGGTCATGCTGGAAAGATAGGAACCTGTGACGTCTCTGGGGAAAGCTGGAGTCTCACAGGAGAAGAGAGAGAGAGAGAGAGAGAGAGAGAGAGAGAGAGAGAGAGAGAGAGAGAGAGAGAGAGAGAGAGAGAGAGAGAGAGAGAGACACACATGGTATTTTTATGAAGAACGAATGATGATGATTAATACGTCTGTGTGTGTGTGTGTGTGTGTGTGTGTGTGTGTGTGTGTGTGTGTGTGTGTGTGTGTGTGTGTGTGTGTGTGTGTGTGTGTGTGTGTGTGTGTGTGTGTGTGTGTGTGTGTGTAATTCACCACGGTCGCCTGCTGGTCACCCAACCAGTCTTCCCCATTACGGAGCGAGCTCAGAGCTCATAGACCGATCTTCAGGTAGAACTGAGACCACAACACACTCCACACACAGGGAAAGCGAGGCCACAACCCCTCCAGTTACATCCCGTACCTATTTACTGCTAGGTGAACACACCCCACACATTAAGAGCCGCGCCCATTTGCCTCGCCGCGCCAGGACTCGAACCCGGCCCTCTCGATTGTGAGTCGAGCGTGCTAACCACTACACTACGCGTATGTGTGTGTGTGTGTGTGTGTGTGTGTGTGTGTGTGTGTGTGTGTGTGTGTGTGTGTGTGTGTGTGTGTGTGTGTGTGTGTGTGTGTGTGTCCCTTACTTCCTCTAAATGATTATGACGATGATAAAAATAAAAATAATAATAATAATAATAATAATAATAATAATAATAATAATAATAATAATAATAATAATAATAATAATAATAATTAGAAAGTGGTGTGTTGTGGTGTGCATCACTAGCAAGACAGCAGCACGCCACACTGCACCACAGTCACCTCAGTAATAGGGCGGTGATGGGCTGCCTCCTGCACCACCTCCAGGCCACGCACCACCTCACCAAACACACCATCCCATGTTTGATCAGGGCTATAGTCCCGGGTGGTGATGCCGAACTGACCACCCTGGGTAGGCTCCGACGCCCACCACCACACAGCCCCCGCCTTGCCTGACCTCCAGCACTTACCCTGGTTAAGGTCAGGCAGCAGGGCGGCTCCTCCCTTCCCATCATAGTCACCTCCCGCCACACACTCCCCTGGCTGTCCCTCATCCTCCACCATAAACAGCGTGCTGTTGGCATAACTGGCTCCCTGTTGACCCGAGCACAGCAGCATGAACTGGTGGGCCCTGGAGTTGTCTCTGGGCAGATTCACCACTATCCGCTGTGCAGCACTGCCGGGCCACTCCAGGTCCAGAAACACTTTGCAGGGCGGGGCGGCCGGCACCACCTCGCCCATCTAGAACACAGCGTTGTTGTTATCCTCATTATAAGTAGTAGTGGTAGTAGTAGCAGTAGTGGCAGTGGTGTTATTATTAGTACATCACTCTAACCTAACCTGGACTAACTCACCTGCAGGATGACAGCGTGGGGTGGAGGGGGCGGGGCCTCGGCTTGCACAGAGTGGAGGTGCAGGCAGCTGTCTTCCAGGCTGATTCGCGCGAATTGACTCTGTCCTTCCACGTCATGGATGGCATATACAAGGTTGGCCTTCAGCAGACACTTGGCACGCTGCGTCAGGCTCGCTAAGTCCTTGGCCTGGAAGGAGGAGGAAGCAGTAGTAGTAGTAGTAGTAGTAGTAGTAGTAGTAGTAGTAGTAGTAGTAGTAGTAGTAGTAGTAGTAGTAGTAGTAGCAGCAATAATCTGACGTGTCCTTGTAGTGAGTGCATTGGTCAACAGAAAACAAGTATTCACATCAAATCAATGACACTATCTATAAGCTGCAACATGTCTTAATTCCCGGAGTCACTTTAGAGGAGCTAGACTGCTAGAGTATAGTGGTAGTGACAGTAGCAGTAACAGTAACAGTAGTAGCAGTAACAGTATACATGGAGGCGGTAGCAGACACTTAGCAAAAGGATCATTTACTCCCAGCAAGGTCTAATAGCAGTAGTTCTGTTCTGCACCATTCCTAGTCTGACTTTCTGCCTGGATCAGTTCATGGGGTGCTGTGAAGTCTCCATTAACGGTATTGTGATCTCGCTGTCACAACTCAAGGGGAAAGTCACAGCCTGCCCTCTAAAGACAACGCTCCTTCACACAAAACTGCATGCACTTCGTACGCACAATCCTTTCATTTAAAATTCAAAATGGCGCCTCGTCATCTAGCCTCGGAGTTCCCTTCTGTGGAGGGGACCATAAGTGTCCCTAGATCGGATTGCTCTCTAAGTAACGACCCAAAATGTCTTGACACTTCCTTCATTTTCTTCATTACGCTGTATATATTACCAACAATGTTCCCAAACCAAGAGAGAGAGAGAGAGAAAGCGTCGTGACCCGTGCAGCGCCGAGCAGGAGAGACACTAGCAGCCTGACACACTCACCGTCAGGGTCGGCTCCATCAGGGCCGGCAACTTGTCTGCAATGGAGAAGGCCTTGGCAGAGTCCGCTGGGAGGCTGGAGTCCCCTGCAATGACAGCAGCAGCAGTGTCCGCTGTTTCCAGGGCTGTTTGTGCGGCGGCAGCATCAGTGCCTGCTGTTTCGAGGGCCGTTTCTGTGGCGGCGGCAGCAGCAGCGGCGGCCTGCAGGGCATCTCGGGATGTCTCCGCTACCTGAAACATGAAAGATAGTCAGGAAGTGTTTTTTTTTTTTTTTTTTTTTTTTTTTTATGGCTATAGCGCCTGCAGGCATATTTGAAGAGTATGGGAAGTGCCGTCCAGTTTTTACCCATTAGTGATGCAGGCAATTTTATAGTGGTGGGTATATTAGGGTCCATATCTAGGATTTCCAGTGACGTAATGACTCCCTGGGGTTAATAATGCCTGTATGGATGTGTGTATGCGTGCGTGTATGTGTGTGTATGACGCTGAACAGTAACAGTCACAAGCGCATCTTCAGTGTAAGGCAATGACACCTGCACCTAGAACCTGGGCATCCTGGTGACATGTAGCTAACTTTAAACCACTCCACAAATGGCAAAGTTTCAAGGCTCTTAATCATTCATACCTTTCTCTCGTAAACTCAGTGACTCCATCCTGCCTGCTTCTGTATTTCCAACTTCCTATGACTTGATTTCATTTAAGAGGGAGATTTCAAGAAACATCCATATTTTTGTCTAACTTTTAGGACGTCATGGACATGCAAGGGGGCTAGCAACTAAGTGGACCTATTTTTCATATGTTGGTGTTAGCTAATTTTCTCTCCCTTACATAGAAAAGCACTCACCCTGGCGATGGTGGTGACGACGTGGACGTTAGGAAACACAGCCTGCCTCTTCTTTTTTTTTATTCTCCTCCTTCTCCTCCTCTTCCTCTTCCTCCTCCACCAGATGGTCTGCGTCCTCAATCACATTGTAAGCTTCCTGGCGTGTTGCGGCTGTGCGCAGCGCCTGCAGTGCAGCGTGCAGTGCCTCCTCTCTCTGCCGCACCTCCTCCTGCCTGCCCTCCACGCGGGACTCCTCTTGGCTTATCAGCTCCCGGGCACCCTTGCTCTGGTCCACCAGCGTCTGCAGCTCGTTCTCCAGCCGCTGCTGACGGCCGCCCCACCTACCCAAGGTTGTCCGGTAGTCTGCCAGCTGTCTCTGCTCCTCCTGGCAGGAGCGGATGGCGGCCAGGACCTTTGCCTCTTGGTCCTGCAGCAGGGACCGTGTCTTCCTGCTGAGTCCCGCTGTGGCCCTTGGTGCAGGTTGTGTCACTGCTGCTGGTGCTGTTGACTGCTTCCCTGGGTTAGGCGTCACAGTGGCCAGTCTTCTCAACCTCCTGATAAGACCCTCAACGGCATAATTTATAGGGAACTGGTCGGCCTCGGGCAGGGCGTGCTCCACCCTGCATGTAGGACACATGACAGCACCTTGCTCCTTCAGTTCATTAATGCATGCCGTGCACAATGAATGGCCACACGGCAGAGTGCGTGGCCGCCTGAGGGTGTCGTCAAAGGTGGTGAAGCACACAGGGCAATCCTCAACGTTGTCATCCTGCAATAGAGGTGGCGGCGTGAGGGACACACTATACACAGGGTAGGCAGGCTGTCACAGGACACAGCAAGCATGTACTATCAGTATGAAAGGACTGTCCAGACCCAAAGGAGACCAATGGGACCAAGGGACACACAGGGCTGAGTGAAATACTGGATGTGCAAGATATCAGGTCAGGCCAACACTCACCATGGCTGTGGCTGCTGCTGCTACTGCTGTCCTTCCTTGAACTTGCTGTCTCTGCTGCCACTGCTCTTCCTTCAAACTGCTGGTGTTGCTGTTGCTGCCACGACGCACATCATATTCCTCCTCCTTGTTCCTCACTGGATAGAAACAGATAAACAACTGAATAAATAAATTAATATAAGAACACCAGCGATACACTCGACCCTCGAAACAACAGACCTCCTATTAACGGATTTCGGAAACTACGGACAATTTGTGGAGAGCTGTGATTCGAGACCTGTAAGGATCACCTCCCCAGTGAAAGCCTGTTTGATGTTAGGGATGACATCTTCCCTGTATCACGCAGAACCTTGACATTTATTGCCTTGTCTTTACCATCAGTCAGGGACACTTTACCTTGATACATGTACGAGTCATAAAGTTCTAGAGGAGAGTTGACAGGGTTAGCTAGGGCCACTGGTTTCTTGTTCTCAAATGTGTTAGGTTTAGGGGACACAAAAGAAGGTTGACGTTGAGAGGCCTTGCAATTTGAGTGTCTACATTTCTGGATCGTGTGGCCTGGTTTCTTACAGTATGTACACCAGGAGGAAACTATATGCATCTGGTCAGCTTACCACCCGCGCCCCCAAAACCTTCCCCAAAAGAGGACCTAACATTAGACAGTGAACCACGACCTCTACTACCTAGGGATCCCATCAACAAAGCAAACGCATCAGTCACTTTAGCGGCTTTAGATCACTCTCTCCCCGTTCTTCCACATGCCTCAGAATACTAAAAGGTAACTTGTTCTTCCATTCTTCCAGGACCATTAGATTGAGCAACTCCGAAAAGGTGGCAATGTTAAGGGCGGCTAACCATTTCTTAAACTGTCTTGGTTTCTCACTAGCAAATTCAACATAAGTGTGAGACTCTGGTTTCATATACTTTCGAAACTGTTGTCTGTATCCGTCAGAAGTGATAGAGTAGGCGTCTAGAATGTTACCTTTGATCTCTCGTAACAAATAAGGAAGTTCTAGGTGGAAAAGGGAAATTTTAGCTTGTATGCAGGGAAATATATTGGCTAGTCGATCTGGCAGCTCTACGTACATACTGCTTGTTATTGTTGATGCGTTGAGAGGGAAATTGACCATTATTACATACAGTACATTGCAAAATAATTCCTTATCCTCTCTCTCTCTCTCTCTCTCTCTCTCTCTCTCTCTCTCTCTCTCTCTCTCTATCTTACAGCAGTAGATTAAATAAAATAATTATTATTATTATTACTATTACTATTATCTGAGCATAGTCTGACTCATCTCTCTCCCGATATCCTCAACATACATACATACATACATACATGCATATATACATACATACATACATTACTATCAATTTTCCTGCCAACCTAAGCTAAGTGTGGCTCGGGACTAACTGTAGGGGACTGCCAGCATTTAGAACGCTATGTATACGACTACTACTGCTACTATTACTACTACTACTATTATCCCCACTACTACTACTACTACTACTAAGAGTAATAGTTAAGAATACCTATAAGTACTTGAGTGTTTCAATATTGCAAGCGACCTGAAGATATAATATTTTGCTTTAGTCTCCGTTGCATTTCCGTTCTCTAAGTCTCCGCTACATTTTAACGAGTAACTCCAATTTTCAACTAGTAATAGGCTAAAATACTCGTTCTCAACCTTTTTTTCTCTCGTTAAGAACCCCACGAGTTGTAAAACCTAGTTAATAATTTGACAATGAACTGAGAGACTGATATTATTCCCACGAACTCAATATGTAAATACTGCAAAGGATATTAACTGACCAGCTAACCTAACCTAACCTTGAGGACCCCTGGGCTACAAGACGTCATTTCCAGTATTATTTTCCTCGTTTTTTATAGAGAAGTACATATTTGTTGCTGCATTACGAATATGTGAGAAGGAACCTCTTTAACCTAACCTATCTATCCCACATTCATTCGCATCATTTAAGAACAAAGCTGTAAGAGGCTGTGCTGTTAGGCCTATACGTGGCAGTCCCTGTGTGCTTAATCTACCTAATTGCATCTATCTTCACCATCCATAAATTTACCTAGTCTTTTTTGAACCCCTTCAGTACTGGGACGCATTTTTACCTCGTGTTTGGCGTGTGATAAGGCCATTTTATTGACTTTGGGAAGGGTGTATGGAAGTCAGAAGATTAATGGCTAGTCTTCACTATTTCAAGACCCCACATGAGTTTCTGAAGGTGTATAAAATCAGCCTTGATTAAATGCCCGCTGAGATCGTTCCACTCATCAACCACTCTGTCGGAAAACCAGCTTCTTCCTATTTCCTTCCTAAATCTGAGTTTTTTTCAAGTTTAAACCCATTATTTCTGGTTCTGCCCCCACTACTGATCCTAAGAACTACATTCATGTCTCCTAATCATGGCTGAACGAGCTGTTTGGTCAAGATTTTGCCTGAGAATCTTTCTATAGTAATAATGCACTATGGAGGGCCACGAACAGGGCCACTTCACAAGGATTTCGACCAAACCTATAAACACACACTGCTGTTTCTACTACCACTGATGGAATATATGGCAATATGGAGCAAAAGAAAGTAACACATTATTTTTCCCTTGTGTTTAGGGTGTGATTAGACCATTTCATTGACATTAGGGAGGATTTAGGGAGGCGAGAAGTTTAATGGTCAGTCTTCACTATTTTAACCCCCCAAAAAACACGTCCTGCTACTGAAGGGGTGAACGATCTACAATGGATGACAGTAAGAGACCAGTACACTCATGGCAAATGTAATTACACCCTGAATTTGCCTCTCATGACAAAACAAGCACCAACAAGACAGCTCAGTGACTTGTGCATACACCAAGACCAGAACTAACACTACTCTTACTACTACTATTACTACTACTACCACAAGGACGCCTCCACTGATGTGACCTTGAGGCTTAAGAGACTAACTGTACTGTGAACTGACCAAACATTGCCGCCTTGTCCCAGTCACCCAGTCACCCAGTCAAGTGTGTTCAGCTGGTTGGTCCCGCTGCCAGGCACACGATATGATGAAAACTCGAAGCTACTACTACTGTTACACTACTACTACTACTACTACTACTACTACAGAACACATACTACAGTCAATTAATACAGGAAAGGGAGCCGAGCCATTGATGCAGAGAATACAAAGATGGAGAACACACACACACACACACCACACACGCAAGCAGGCAGGCAGGCAGGCAGTCATCTTACCGTGGCATGTTGTGTGTAGAAAGTCAGGCAGGTTTCCTTTATCGAGGCCGCTTCAGTGTGTGTGTGTGTGTGTGTGTGTGTGTGAATGCACGCACTTCTATTTCTATGACGGGTAAGACACTGAGCATGAGCAAGGACAGTGTGGCGGGCGGGTAGGTTGGCGGTTTGTGAGCGAGTTGCAGCCTAGTTAATACCGACTGACACACACACACACACACACACACACACACACACACACACACACACACACTTTACATGTAGCAAATAAACAGATACTAGTGACGGACACGGTGACACGCAAGTTTCAAGAGTGGAATAGTATTAGTAGTAAGTTTTATGTGCATTGGTAACTGCGCGCACCAGTCACGTCTGCATTGGAGGACACGCAAGAGCAATGACGGTCTGCCCCCAACCTGTTTATGCCCCACTACTACCACTACTACTACTACTACTACTACTACTACTACTACTACTGAGACACGACTGAGAGAGGGACAGGCTACACGGAGAAAGAGGGAAGGCTGGGAGTAGTAATTCTGTGCTTGTCTCTCTGTCCCTTCAAGCAGCGGGTCTCGTACCGTCAGCCCGCCAGCCCGCTAGCAGTTTCGTTCCCGCCACTACTACTACTACTACTACTACTACTACTACTACTACTGAGACACGACTGAGAGAGGGACAGGCTACACGGAGAAAGAGGGAAGGCTGGAAGCAGTAATTCTGTGCTTGTCTATAGTTGTTTCTCTGTCCCTTCAAGCAGCGCGCGTTTTGTTCCGCCAGCCCGCCATTCTACAGTCCCACAGCGTGAAAGGCCTACGTGTCTATTTTATCATAAACAACCATTAATCATTGCTTATCTTGTCTTTTTGTGGTTGGAGGCTGAGATGTTAATATTATCATTACAAATTTTTCTTTTCCTGGCCTATAGCGCCTGTAGGCCTACTTTGAAGAGTATGAGAAGCGGTGTCCACTGTTCAGCTTCCACCCATTAGTGACGCAGGGAGTTTTATATAGCGGTGGGCATATCAGGGCCCGTATCACCACCTAAGCGCATCTTTGGTGATATATAGAACCTGGTGACGTGTAGCTAACTTTAAACCACTCCACAAGATAGCAGTACTGGGACGCATTTTTACCTTGAGATTTAAGCACGTTTAGACGATTTTATTGGCATCAGGAAGGGTGTATGGAGGTCAGAAGATTAATGGCCAGAGTCTTCACTGTTTTAATCCTCCACATAAGTTTCTGAAGTTCTGTTTATTAGTATATATATTTTTATTTTCATTTGTATGTATTTAGGACAACTATGTATATATAATTTTGTATGAGGCCCTGTAGAGCACCATTTACTGGCGGAATAGAGCCTAGAAAACAAAATAAAACAATAACGCGTCCTGGTACTGAAGAGAGGGCGGGAAGGCGGGACGGGACGGGACGGGACGCGAGCGAGTAGAATGCTGTTTATGAGATTTATCTGCATAATTATCAAGCTGGTCTGCTCGTAACACACCTCGTTAGAAGTGAGAGGCTCCCTGTGTACATTAAGGCACAGTGTACGCTAAAATACATGCATAGTTAAGGGGTGGCCACGAATAGTGCTTTGAAATTAAAAAAAATCAAGCGACATTTTGGCAACATCCACCTGTCAGGCCCGCACGAGTTCAAAGAGGGAAGGAAGGGCGTATAGCCGTATACCACACAGCTTCTAACACACACACACACACACACACACACACACACACACACACACACTTAGAGATACAGCGGCACTTGTAGTACATAAAGTGTGGGTTGTAGTAGTAGTAGTAGTAGTAGTAGTAGTAGTAGTGGTGGTGGTAGTAGTAGCAGCAGTAGTAGTAGTAGTAGTAGTAGTAGTAGTAGTAGTAGAAGAAGAAGAAGAAGTAGTAGTAGTAGTAGTAGTAGTAGTAGTAGCAGCAGCAGTAGTAGTAGCAGCAGTAGTAGTAGTAGTAGTAGTAGCGATAAACATATTCATACACTGATATATTCCATATTATATAAACACCACCCATAACCATTACCTCACATCATACAGACCTGATTGACACCCATTTCCCACCCATCCTGCTGCCCTGGACACGCGTCTGTTTGGGTTGACACGCAGCGAATCACCTCCTCTCGATCGACACTAAAACTATCAAGTTCAACAACTATCCTTAAACCACTCTCAAAATACACGTCAATAATCAACACACCTTACTGAACACAACATTTGAATATCCAAGTAATTTTAGTGTTACGCCCTGCAAAACTCACGTCCACAACTCACAGACACACAGACATGAGTATATAGGCATAGGCGCGACGCTGGCTAGATGCTGTGACTCCCTGTGTGTGTGTGTGTGTGTGTGTGTGACTCCTGGTTAGCGAGTTTATACAGCTTCATAATCTTCTGTAGGGATTAAAATAGTAAAGACTAGCCATTAATCTTTGCATCTCCATAGTTCCTTCCAAATGCATTTAAAACTGTCTAATCATAGCCACAGCTCAAGATACGTCCCGGTACTGAGGAGGTTAAAACTTCATGGCAGTGTCAGAGCATGGAGTGTCTCGCCTTCAATCACCTTGTGTATATAAACTGTATTAACTGATAATTTGATACACTTCCGCCACAACACAGTACATGGACATGCCGATCAGAGCTGCCAGATCGAGTCGCCAATATTTCCCTGCATACAAGCTAAAATTTCACTTTTCAACCAAGAACTTCCTTATTTCTTACATTTAGGAATTACGATCATACAAAACACTAAATTATTTCTACATATTGAGGGTCAAAACACAAAATTATTCATTCACAGTGGCAAAAAAATGTAAAAAGTTAATATTTATCTCCATAATTTTCCCTATTAAGCGATTTTTCTTCCGTCAGTCAAAATTTCTCTAAAACAAAGAAATTTCCATACATCTGGCACCTCTGCAACCGAAGCAGGCAACAATGGCTCGCAGGTTGGAATAAACTGACTTGCAAAACTGTCCAGAACTTGAATGAAAGACACTAAACATTGTGAGACGAGGTGCGTGAACGAAAGCCTTAGAGGAAGTGAGGAGCGGGGTCACTGGGGTGGTTGTCTCAGCTAAACCGTTCAACCGTTCTCCCCTGTCCCAAGCAAAATGTGAATCAAACGTCCAGGGGTGCCAGATGCAGGGAAATGACTTCGTTTTTAGAGAAATTTTGACCATAACACGGAAGAAAAATCGCTAAAAATGGAGAGAGAAATATTAGCTTTTACGTTTTTTTTAACCCCTGAATGTGAACGAATCAATAATTTCGTGTTTTGACCGTGAATATGTAGAAATAATTTAGTGTTTTTGTATGATCTTAATTCCTGAACGTAAGAAATAAGGAAGTTCTTGGTTGAAAAGGGAAATTTTAGCAGTCGATCTGGCAGCTCTGAAAAACAGCCGCCGGGTTGACAGCTCCGCGCGCCAACTCAGACCGATCTTGCTGAACGAGATTTGACCCTTATAACTCTCTACTTAGTGCTGTTAAACTCCACATGAGACAATCCAGCATCTCTCTCTCTCATGTTTATATCTGCACTAAATTAATTAATCAAATGGTGTGTTATATAGCCATTACCCCACCAGTTCGCATCTACGCTGTACAGTTCTGGGTCCCCACACTAAGGATCGACACAGCTCTTAGCATTCTACTCGTACATAGCTCAGTCGTGCGTTCGTGTCTCGGGTACTGCATGTCATTTTAGTCACCTCATTATAAGGCAAGCTGAGAGGATGGGACGTTGGGTCTCAAAAATAACGCTTATACAAATCACGTGAAGATCAGCTTAATCTTATGTAAATCTCTCCTCCTCCTCCTCCTCTTCTCTTCCTCCTCCTGGCTATCCCATCTCTGCTTCCTTTCATGGGGTATTCTTATTCAACATTTCACGAACCACACTGTGTGAAGGATACAGCTCCATTAGAAGCAGTGCAAAGGAGGGTGTTTAAAAGATAATGAGGAAGGGAAGGGTGAAGAATATTTCCTATGAAGCGAGACTGAAAATACTAAACCTGCATTTCTCAGAGGCGTAGATTTAGGAAGGGCGATCAGATAGAAGTATTTAATCCCTTCAGCAGTGATATGCATATTTACCTCACGTTTCTGGTATGATTAGACAATTTTACTGACACTGGGAAGATTTTATGGAAGTCAGAAGATTGATGGGCCGAGTCTACACTATTCTAATCCCCGACATAAATTTCTGAAGCTGTATAAAATCACCAAATAGTCACCAGAATGAATATGAGAACATGTCATGCTACTGAAGGGGTTACATGGCACAGGGGTTATACCAAAGAGGACATGAGCAAAGTTATTAATCTGTAGCGGGGATATAAGCAAAAATAATGGATTTTACCTACATAAATTCAGGTTTAGGAGAGAAATGAGGCGAAACTGGATCTGTAAGAGTGCTTGATGAATGGAACTAAAAAAAAATCATGCCGTTGTGATCAGCAGCGGGACTATAACCAGAAATAATGGGTTTTTTACCTTAAATGGAGAGAAACTGGGTGTGTATTGTGCTTGTTGAATGGGACTCAACACACACGCTGGTGTTGAGTCAATAGGGAGCTTTGAAAGATTACATAGGTTTATGAATGAGGTTGATAGATGGAGTGAAGTAACTTTAATACGGGACTGTCTCTATAGCCAAGCCGTATCACATGATCGCTCTTTTGCTGTGAAATCGCGTTGTGTGACAGCACGTTCGATGAGACGCTGCGGGGAATAACAGCACATGGCATCTCAAGAAAGACAACAACAACGCCACGTGCAGCAACGGTGTAACAAAACAAACAGCACAAGTGAAATCACCGAGCTGTTTTAGCAGTGGGAGTCTATGTATTTACTTTGCAAGAAGATGAATGAGTAAAATACAGCAGAGGAGGAGGCGGAGGAGGAGGAGGAGGAGGAGGAGGAGGAGGATGTGGAAACGACAATTGTTAGCTAGAAGAGAAGCAGCCAGTATAGCAGGTTGCTGTCTCTAGAAAATGAAGAAGTCCAGTTGGGATGCGAAGTGTTCTACAATGATGGCCTATCCAAAACCAAGTCAATCAAGTGAGGAAGCCCAACCTACACTCGGACCGTGGACAGGATTCGAACACCATTAAAATTTATACAGCTTCAGAAACTTGTGTAGGGGATTAAAACAGCGAATACTCTCGCCATTAATCCTCTGACCGCCATAAACCTTTCCTAGTGTCAATAAAATGGTCTAATCATACACAAAACTCAAGGTACAAATGCGTCCCAGTACTGAAGGGGTTAAGAAATTAAAAAAAGAGACAATTTGGGGGTCCGCCGTGGTACAGTGGAACCATGCATGCTTTGGGATACTAGAGGTCTCCAAGCGCATGGGTTCGAATCCTGTCCACGGTCTGAGTGTAGCTTCCTCACTCGGGGCAACGGTTTCCTAGCGGGTGGGCTTTGAGATAGGAGGTACCACAAAAAGTATCACCTTTAGCTCAGAAATTCCCGTGAAAAGCCCACATGGTACAGAAAAAAGAAGAAAAAAGAGGCAATTTAACTCTACGCTAAGTGGACAACCAACTAACTTTTGTTCTTTTACTTTCTCTCATTGTCCAACCTCTTCTTAGTTTACCCCAAACTTTCTACACGATCTCGAACTTGTCATGTTATCAGTACAAGAGGAGCAGACCCCGCTGAGTAGAATTGTGGCTTCCCTAAGTTTGGGATGATTATTGTTTTCATGTCAGAGATCCTTCTCTTTGTGCCGAGCGCATAACAGAGGTGATTATCTCTGGCATGGAGCTATACATTCCTCATACTTTCTCTAACCCTAAAGCTAAAAAGCCTTGGTTTAACTCTGCTTGTTCTCGTGCTGTCAATGATAGAGAGGCGGCTCACAAACGGTTCCGTAGCCATCCAACTGCTGAAACTCATGCCCTATATATTTCTGCCCGTAATCATGCCAAATCTATTCTCCAACTTACTAAAAACTCTTTCATCAATAGAAAATGTCAAAGTCTTTCCAATTCTAACTCCTCTCGAGATTTCTGGCATCTAGCCAATAATATCTCTAACAACTTTACTTCTTCGTCTTTCCCTCCTTTACTTCATCCAGATGGCTCTACAGCTGTCTCTTCTTTTTCTAAAGCTGAACTCTTCGCTCAAACCTTTGCTACCAACTCAACTTTGGATGATTCTGGGCATATTCCTCCTACTCCTCCACCCTCTGACTACTTCATCCCTAAAATTAAAATTCTTTATAAAGACGTTTTCCTGGCCCTCTCTGGCCTTGATTCTCGGAAGGCTTACGGTCCGGATGGAGTCCCTCCTGTTGTTCTCAAAAACTGTGCTTCCGAACTCGCTCACTGCCTGGTCAAACTCTTTCATCTGTGTCTCTCTACTTCTATTTATCCTTCTTGCTGGAAGTTTGCTCACATTCAACCTGTCCCTAAAAAAGGTGACCACTCCAATCCTTCTAACTACCGCCCTATAGCTTTGATTTCCTGCCTTTCTAAAGCCTTTGAGTCTATCCTTAATAGGAAGATAATGAGGCATCTATCAGCTCACAACCTTCTCTCTGATTGCCAGTATGGTTTCCGTAAAGGCAGATCTACTGGTGATCTTCTTACTTTCCTAACTGAATCTTGGTCATCCTCTTTTAGGGACTTCGGTGAAACCTTTGCTGTCGGCCTTGACATATCGAAAGCCTTCGATAGAGTCTGGCACAAATCTTTAATTTCTAAACTACCCTCCTACGGATTCTATCCTTCTCTCTGTACCTTCATCTCCAGTTTCCTTTCCGATCGTTCTATTGCTGCTGTAGTAGACGGTCACTGTTCTTCCCTAAAACTATCAACAGTGGTGTTCCACAGGGTTCTGTCCTATCACCCACTCTCTTTCTATTATTCATCAATGATCTCCTAAATCTGACTCAATGCCCTATCCACTCCTATGCTGATGATACCACCCTGCATTATTCAACAGCGTTCAACAGACGCCCAACCCAACAACAATTAAATGACTCAAGGCGAGATGCTATAGGACGCCTAACTTCTGATCTTTCACTTGTTTCTGATTGGGGCAGAGAAAACCTGGTTTTGTTCAATGCCTCAAAAACTCAATTTCTACAACTATCTACTCGACATAACCTTCCAGACAACTATCCTCTCTTCTTCAATAACACTCAACTTCCCTCTCCTCTACATTAAACACACTCGGTCTATCCTTCACTAAAAATCTAAACTGGAAATTTCACATCTCTACTCTTGCTAAATCAGCTTCCAAGAAGTTAGGTGTCCTATGGCGTCTTCGTCCATTTTCTCTCCCTCCCAGCTGCTTGCTCTGTACAAGGGCCTTATCCGCCCGTGTATGGAGTATGGCTCTCATGTCTGGGGGATCCACACACAGCTTTACTAAACAAGGTGGAATCTAAAGCTTTTCGTCTTATCAACTCTTCTCCTCTAACTGACTGTCTTGATTCTTTAAGTCACCGCCGCAATGTTGCATCTTTATCTGTCTTCTACCGCTGTTTTCATGCTGTCTGCTCTTCTGAACTTGCTAACTGCATGCCTTCCCCTCCTGCGGCCTCGCTGCACAAGACTCTCTACTTCTTCTCATCCCTATTCTGTCCATCTTCCTAATGCAAGAGTTAACCAGTATCTTCACTCCTTCATTCCCTACACTGGTAAACTCTGGAACTCTCTACCTGTGTCTGTATTTCCACCTGCCTATGACTTAAACTCTTTCAAAAGAGGAGTGTCAAGACACCTCTTACGTTAACTGGACCCTCCTTTTAGATTTTTCTGTTTTTTCTCTTTCTACTTTTCTTTTAACAGGGCCTGGCAACCAGCGGGATTTTTTTTTTTTTTTTTTTTTTTTTTTTTTTTTCCAACACTGTGTTTGCCCTTGGCCAGTGCCCTTGTAATGTAAAAAAAAAAAAAAAAAAAAAGTCTGAGGCTGAGACTGTCTGGGGAGTGCATCTCAGAGGTACTGACATAAGGGACTCTTTGTACACTGGCCTAAGTTCCTTCTTACCGACAATAACGCAGAAAATCACTCCGGTTTCTGTTCATTCTATCATTGAGTGAATGACGGACAAGAATGTGTGGTGATTGGTCTGGGAGAGAAATGTTTGGTGTATCAGCTAGGCGTTGTGGCGTGGTGGTGCAGTGGGCGTGGTGTGGCGTGTTCTGGGAAGCAATGGTGGTTATCAGATAGTAATGGTGTGTGTGTGTGTGTGTGTGTGTGTGTTTGTGTCGCGATAGAAACCCGGTGTTATCTCTCTTGTTATCAGTGACTTGAGTATTGCCGTGAGTGAGTCAATATCTTTGCTAGTAGTACTGTATTGTAGTGTAGTGTGGAGTGGTGTGTGGTGTGGTGTGGTAGTACTTCTGGCAGTGCTGTGACGCGACAAAGCTAAGTGTATATGACTGCACCTCCTCGTTCACGCGTCCACCTGTCAAGCTGTCCACCTGTCATTCCTCACACAGGTGCATATTGACGCTGGCCTCTGCTTCCTTCGTCACCCCGCTAGCATTTCACACTCATTCACTCACTACTACTGCTGCTGCTGCTACTGTTACTGCTGCTGCTACTGTTACATGGTGTTCATTGTTGCGTCCAGCTGCTGTGATACGTCTTCATGTGTCCTTATCGTTAGTACGGCATAGTTATGTTTCTTGCCTTCCTTCCGGCCATTGCTGCCTCTCACTCCTCACAATGCAGGGATGTGACACTTCAACTCATTCTAAGTGTAAAACTACTCCATACAAAATAATATGCTGTGTTTTGCTTCAGTTTGCGAGAAGTGAAGGGGGAAGAGTGTACAAAGTGTAGTGCAATCTGGTGCTGTCCTGGCCTCCCTTCTCCGCACCACCTCACTCCTATAACATTTATTTTCCATCATTTCCATCATGCGCTCATTTCCTCCTATAACTTTGACGCGTGAGTGACGTGAATCGCATCTCCATCCAGGCAGGAACAAGGAAGCGGAGTGTGACGGCCGCTGTGGCCACTCTCACGACTCAGCCACAGCAAGACAGCCAGAGTCAGGGAGTGCACCACCACCACCACCACCACTTGCCTGAAGGAAGGGCATCATCATCATCATCATCAGCAGCAGCAGCGGCAGCAGCCAGAGCCATGGTGAGTGTTGGGGTGAGCGGTCAGTGTTGGAATGGGGAATGGCAGTGAGTGTTCCCTCCTTCCTGCACCAGACATCCTGCACACCCATGCACTATTTCACTCCTACACCTGCCAGTCCCTCAGTGTCCTCCTTCCCTGGAGCACACTACCACCCAGGGAAGGCTTTACTTGTGTCTTCAGCTGCTGCTGCTGCTGCTGCCGTCAGTCCTCCCACACTGATGGTCCTGGCAGCAGCAGCAGCAGCAGCAGCAGCAAGCGGTTGTTGTGGGCCGTGAGCAGCCTGCCGCGCTGTGTGGAGTGTGTCCCTCACGCCGCCGCTTCTTTCTTGCAGGACGACAACGTAGAAGATTGTCCAGTGTGTCTCATCACCTTTGACGACACCCTCAGGCGGCCACGCACTCTGCCGTGTGGCCACACCCACTGCACGCCGTGCATTAATGAACTGGAGGAGGAGCAGGAAGTCATCACCTGCCCCACATGCAGGACGAGTCACGCCCTGCCCGAGACAGGGCAGTTCCCTATCTCCTACATCACAGAGGCCTTTATCAAGAAGATGAGAGGACTGGCCTCTGTGCCACTCAAGGCAGGGAAGGAGCTGACAGCCCTGGCGCCAGTGACACAGCCTGCGCCAAGGCCGACAGCGGGACTCAGCAGGAAGACTCAGTCTCTGCTGCAGGACCAAGAGGCCAAGATACTGGCTGCCATCCGCTCCTGCCAGGAGGAGCAGAGACAGCTGGCAGACTACCTGACAACCCTGGGTGGGTGGGGTGGCCGTCAGCAGCGACTAGAGGACGAGCTGCAGACGCTGATGGACCAGAGCAAGGGTGCCCGGGAAGTGATAAGTCGAGAGGAGTCCCGCGTGGAGGGCAGGAAAGAGAAGGTGCGGCAGAGAGAGGAGGCGTTGCACGCCGCGCTGGAGACACTGCTCACCCCCGCAACACGCCAGGAAGCTTACGAGGTGATTGAGAATGCAGACCAACTGCTGGTGGAGGTGGAGGAGGAGGAAGAGGAGGAGAGGGAGGCAGTAATTCCTGACGTCCACGTGGTCACCACCGTCGCCAGGGTGAGTGTGTCCCCACACCTGGTGTGCTTGCACCTCACTCACTCTTCTGACCACGGCTACTTACCTTGTCTTAGTCTGTTTGTTTACTGGGCACACTTTAAGCTATAGCTACTGCACTACATACATGTACAACCAGTATCCATACGAATGCAATGTTGTAGTCCAACACACGTGCTTGACCCAGAACAGCGTTGAAGGATTAAGAATAAACGCCAAGTAGCATGACAGACAACTAGCATTCCCCAAACACTTCATTGTTCACCTTGAGAATGAATGGTGTTCTGCAGTACAATGCTCACTTATTCCTACACTTTACCTAATAAAGCATTATAAACTGGAACTCATCTCCAACCAGTAATACACACACACACACACACACACACACACACACACACACACACACACACACACACACACACACACACACACACACACACACTGGCTGACTGCCGTGCCGTGTTTCAGATGGCGAATTCATCCCGTGCAGTCCTGCAGGCCGCCACCTCCGCTGCCACACAGACAGCCATGGAGGCAGCGGTCACTACTCCTGCTGCTGCCATGGACTCCACGCTCCTGGCGCCCTTTGCTGCAGCCGCGGAGAGACTGGCGCCACCCCTTAAGGTGAGTGTCTACCCTGCCCGCTGCTGGGAAAGAAAGTATCAGGGAAAAAGTCGCAGTAATAATTCTATTTATGGAAAAAAGTAACAGTGGCCACTCTTGGAGATCGGTTGATAATTAGATAGGGTGGAATCAAAAGCTTTTCGTCTCATCAACTCCCCTCCTCTGACTGACTGTCTTCAGCCTCTTTCTCACCGCCGGAATGTTGCATCTCTTTCTATCTTTTAGCGCTATTTTCATGCTAACTGCTCTACTGATCTTGCTGACTGCATGCCTCCCCTCTTCCCTCCTCCCCCACCCTGGCTGCACAAGGATTTCTTTAACATCTCATTCCTATTCTGTCTATAGTCCGACTCAAATATAAAGGCCGCTCAAGGGGGGAGGGAGACCTAACGGGGATTCCCCGGGTGCGGCGTCGCCAAACGTCGCAGCCCCAATTAAAGGATTAACACTGAAGTGTGGAGAAACACCCATCTCTCCTGCTCTCTCTCTCTCTCTTTCTCTCTGGCATGTTACTTCCTCCTGTTTCTTATTATTATATACTCTTTTGGGGTGATGAAAATGCAGGCTGTGTCTCGCAGGCTTGATTGATGCCAGAGCAGATTCGTTGAACAGTTCTCTCACTGACGTTTGTTGCTCTTGCTGTTCGGGCAATAGCTTTGGAGAAATCAATTATAGGTGCTCCCTTTGCCTTCTCCTCTAAGCAGAACTTGTTGACGCTGTAAATAATTAATTTCTCTTAACTATGAAGGTTGCGATGGCGAGTAGCGCGGACGAGATATTCACCTTCCATCCTGAGCGACAGGGAGGGGAGGAGTGACTCGATTTGACCTGGGGATTATCAGCGGTCAGTGAGGTTGACCTTGAAAAGTAGCAACGCTGGAGAGCAGTGGTGCTACATTTTGTGGTATCTATACAAAATCATTGTCTTCATTACACTAAAACAATATTCAAAGCTCTCTATACATCCTTAGTACAAATTTAGAGGAATACACTTTTATGACGGTTCATTAAGATGTAAGTTAATAATGAGATCGAAACATGTGCTACAGCCGGGGAATCCCTGTTAGGTTCCTCACCCCCTCTCAGCGGCCTTCATATTTGAGTCGGCCTATAGGATACAGTATTTTTTTTTTTTTCTTATACTATGTGGGGTTTTCACGGGAATTTCTGGGGTAAAGGGGATACTTATTAAGGGTACCTCCTATCTCAAAGCCCACCCGCTAGGAAACCGTTGGCCTGAGTGAGGAAGTTTTGTTAATGTAGTCCATCAGTCTTTTGCATGCCATTTTTTTTAAAGATTTACTGACACACGGAAGAATTAATATTGATCTGTAGTTAGCACTCATCTTATTTATTTATTTTGTTATGGCCTATAGCGTCTGTAGGTATGCTTAAAGAGTATTGAAGGCGCTGTTAAGCTTCCTCCCATTAGTAGCGCAGGCAATTTAATTTATAGTGGTGGGCATATTAGGGCCCATATCAAGACCCAAGCGCATCTTTGAGTATCATGATGGCAGGTAGGTAACTTTAAACTACTCCACAAATGGCATAGCTTCAAAGCGGTACGTGGTGGGATTCGAACTTACGTGTGGATGTCTGCCCGATCCCACCACCACCACCACCACCTTATCCACTACGCCACCGCCTCCCTAGAATTCAAAGTTCGCATGAATGTTTCTCTCTCCCTTTTCATGTATTGGAATAACTGGCTATTTGCTAATGGTTAGAAAAACATCCTTCTGTGAACGAAGGAGGAGAAATTTCCTCAGAAACACTTTACTATGAATGACCGCTTATGACTTGTGACTTTAGAAGACTGACTTAACTTTTTATTAACATTAAATGCGCTCAATATCGGAAAATGACAAATGACAGCGTAGTAAGAAATGTCATTGACTTGAAAACTGTGTAAGTCGCTGGGCTATATGTGGTCTATTAAGATATTATTACTATTACATTATTTTTATATAGAGAGAGGTTTTTACACCAAGAATCATTTGAATCAAGCCATTTTGAATCTGCATAGTTCCAACCGAATGAGTCTCAACACGTCTGGTTCACTTCATTCAGATAGCAGATGCCTCAGTACCAAGGCAGCCTTCTGGAGGTATGGACGTACACAGATCTAGTGAGTGATTATGGTACAGTAATTAGCACACTATAATTTGAAGTTTTAATGTATAAATTATATTATAGTCTTAACAAATGGATGAGATCAATTGCCAAAAGAAATTTCATATTGTATTTTGTATCCAGTGTGACAATAAACCTATCTATCTATCTATCTATTAGCTTCTGCAAAAATAGCAGCGTTACAGCGGCTGAGGAAGCATAGGCGTTGGCTTTTTTTTACCCTGTGAGTGAGTGATTCAATAATTTCCTACAGCAGAAGACATTTTTAAGAGAATAATACTTTGTCTCGCCAGGTTGAGCAGTGGAGTGGCAGGACGCAATGATTCACTGATACACACACAGCTACCAGATCGACTATATAGCCAATATTCCCCTGCATACAAGCTAAAATTTCCCTTTTCAATTGAACTTCCTTATTTGTTGCGTTCAGGAATTAAGAACATACAAAACACTAAATTATTTCTACATATTCACGGTCAAAACACGAGATTATTGATTCACTCACGGGTAAAAAAAACGTAAAAGCTAATATTTCTCTCCATAACTTACCCTTTTTAGCGATTTTTCTTCCGTGTCATAGTCAAAATTTCTCTAAAAACAAAGTAATTTCCCTGCATCTGGCACCTCTGGATTTTAGATTCACATTTGCTTACGACAGCGGAACAGTTGAACGGTTCATCTCACAGGCTCAAACTACCAACCCGCTCCTTACTTTCTCTAAGGCTTTCGTTCACGCACCTCGTTTCACAATGTTTAGTGTCTTTCATTCAAGTTTTTCACGTTTATGGAGGTTCTGGTTAGCGGAGCGAGCGTGGAGAGGGTGCATGCAGGTGGTAATGTTAAACTACCTGACACATGTACTTTTATTTAGGCTTACGGAGGATGTCAAGACGATATAAAAACAATTAGATAACTTATTTTAATATTTTGTCATGTTAACTTTGTGACCCGCCGCACCGTAGTGTATAGCGAACGGACTCAGAAACACGGGTTAATAGCAGGAATTTTACACCCCTCTCCTCCACTGTGTCTGGCGCCTGGCTATAAGATGGTTTGGTTATGTCACGCATTTCAAAAGTAGACGATGCACTATACAGTTGTCTCATGGAAGTATGTAAACACTTCCATAACGCTTTCTTGGTATCTTGCATGTTACGAGTAGAAAACGTTCATTAATTAAGAATGTTCCTCTACTTTCCTGGCCAGAAAATTCACCAGTTAAGAATCCTATAGAAAATGCATGTGAGCTGATAAAGAGAGAAGTGACAATTAGTGAATCATTACAACGAAATATCAACTGATTGAGAAGATAATTCATGTCTGGAATCATCATCCACAAATCCAGGAGGCAGTTCAGTCAGGTATTGATAGTATGCCAAGGCGTATCGAAGCGTTAATCACCGCAAAAGGAGGTTTGACAAAATATTGACTATATGCCTTTTGTCCTTGAGTGGTGATACATTGGTCAATAATGAAGAAATAAAGGTCTACTATTTTACTAGCCTCAAGTATTCAAACTATTTTAATCTGTGAATTTTAGGCATGTCTGATTCTAATTAGCAACGTTTTCTACTCGAAACCTGCAAAATTCTTAGCATGGTGGCTATGTCAACCTTTCCATCTCCTTTTTTTATTTTTTTTATTTATACCATGTGGGCTTTTCACGGGCATTTCTGGGCTAAAGAGGATACTTTTTGGGGTACCTCCTATCTTAAAGCCCACCCGCTAGGAAACCCTTGCCCTGAGTGAGGAAGCCCAACCTACACTCAGACCGTGGACAGGATTCGAACCCGTGCGCTTGGAGACCCCTCGGATCCCAAAGCACGCATGGTTCCACTGTACCATTTGCCTCTCTCAGGCTTACCAGGTACAGCACAACCTTTCTCCTTACTACTACTACATCTATTACTATTACTACTATAACTGCTACTTCTACGACTACTACTACTACTGCTACTACTGCTACGACTATCACTGCTACTACTATTACGACATCTGTTACTACTACTACTACTACTACTACTACTACTACTGCTACCACTGCTACGACTACCACTACTACTACTACTATTAAATTTATTACTATTACTACTATTACGACATCTATTACTACTACTACTACTACTACTACTACTACTACTACTACTACTACTACTACTACTATTACTAATACTATTACTACAATTACTATTTGGTGGCAACTTCCTGCAGGCGGAGGAGCTGCTGAGGCTGACGCAGCGTGCCAGGGGCCTGGTGAAGGCTGGCCTCATCTTGGCCGTCCAGGACGTGGAGGGACAAACTCGGCACGCCAGAATCAGCCTACAACACGGCCGCCTGCACCTCCACTCCCTGCAGGCCCCGCCCCCGCCTCCCCACGCACTCATCCTGCAGGTGGGTTAAGACAGGATGACAATAACACCAGTACTACTACTACTACTACTACTACTACTACTACTACTACTACTACTGTATTCTAGATGGGGGAAGTGATGCCGGCCTCCCCGCCCTGCGAAGCGTTCCTAGACCTGGCGTGGCCCGGCAGTGCGGCGCGGCGGGTGGTGGTGAGTCTGGTCCGTGACACCCCCCTAGGCCGGCATTTTGTGCTGCTGTGCTCGGGGCAGCGGGGCGCCTGCTACGCCAACACCAGGCTGTTTGAGGTGCCGGGTGTGGGGTGGCCGGGGGAGTGTGTGTGGGGAGGTGACTATGAGGCCAATGGTGGGACGGGAGGAGCCGCCCTACTGCCTGACCTTGACCACTATGACTACTGGAGGTCAGGCAAGGTGGGGGCTGTCAGCTGGCCAGGGTGGTGTAGTGAAGTCGATGGTGCTCAGTTCAGCATCACCACCCGGGAGTGGCATCCTGGTGCTGGTGTTTTTAATGTGTTTGGTGAGGTGGTGCGTGGGCTAAACGTGGTGCAGGAGGCAGCCCAGCACCGCCCCATTACTGAGGTGACTGTGGTGCAGTGTGGCGTCCTGCTGCCACGATAGTGATGCACACCACACCACACCACACCACACCACACCACACCACAATACAATACAGTGAATACACCACACCACACCACACCACACCTCACCACACCTCACCACACCACTGTGCTGTTTTCTAATTATTATTGATATTATTAAAACTATTATTATTTCTCTTATTGTCTTTATTAATATTACTATTACTATTACTATTACTATTATTTTTATTATTATTATTATTATTATTATTATTATTATTATTATTCTTGTTGTTATTATTATAGTTATTATTACTTAGAGGAAATGAGCGAAATAGTAGTAGTAGTAGCAGTAGTGGTAGTAGCAGTAGTAGCAGTGGTGGTGGTAGTAGTAGTAGTAGTGGTAGTGGTGGTAGTAATCGTGGTGGTGGTGGTGGTGTGTGGTGATAGTAGTAGTAGTAGTAGTAGTAATTATTATCGAGTAGTAGTAGTTGTAGTAGTAATAGTAGTAGTTTGTATCGAGTAGTAGTAGTAGTAGTAGTAGTAATAGTAGTAGTTATAGTACCCAGTAGTTGAAGTAGTAGTAGTAGTAATACCCAGTAGTAGTAGTAGTAGTAATAGCAGTAGCAGCAGTAGTAGCAGTAGTAATAGTAGTAGTAGTAGTAGTAGTAATAGCAGTAGCAGCAGTGATAATAGTAGTAGTAATAGTAGAAAATCAAAAAGAATATCCGAGAGGTAATGACAACCTATTTTCCACAAGTGAGCCTAAATCAGTGTTTCAACCAGAGACGTACGTAAACTCAGGCAAAATGTGCAAAATAGCAACATTTCTCTCCAATCTTTGCAAGTGACAGACACCAACTACATCTTTGTATTATTCTATTTATTTATTTTTCTATACCATGTGTGCTTTTCACGGGAATTTATGGGCTAAAGAGGATACTTTTTGTGGTACCTCCTATCTGAAACCCCACCCGCTAGGAAACCGTTGCCCCGAGTGAGGAAGCCCAACCTACACTCAGACCGTGTACAGGATTCGAACCCGTGCGCTTGGAGACCTCTAGGATCCCAAAGCACGCATGGTTCCACTGTACCACGGCGGCTCTCTGTATTTCATATATTTGATCATATATGAGGACAAAGCTGGCTAGGGGCTTCATAAAACGATAAAAAGGAGGCCCACTAAGTTGCCAGGTCCCGTGCAGGTCCAAGAGGGTGAATTAGCCAAGGAAAGAAATAAATGTCTTGACACCTCCCTCTTAAATGAAGTGAAGTCATAGGAAGCTGGAAATACAGAAACGGAGGTAGTTCTAGAATGTGCCAGAGAAAAAGATGAATGAAGGATTGAGAGTACTGGTCAACTCTTGCATTAGAAAGGTGGACCGAATAGTGGTGAAGCATTGAGAGTACTGGTGAACTCTTACATTAGAAAGGTGGATAGAATAGTGGTGAAGGATTGAGAGTACTGGTCAACTCTTGCATTAGAAAGGTGGACAGAATAGTGGTGAATGACTGAGAGTACTGGTTGACTCTTGCATTAGAAGGTATGATCTTAATTCCTAAACATAAAAAATAAGGAAGTTCTAGGTTGAAAAGGGAAATTTTAGCTTGTATGCAGGGAAATATTGGCGAGTCGATCTGTCACAGGCCAGTCAGTGCACAGCCGTTAGTAGAGACAGTACGAGCACGATAATGAACAATGAAGGGCGGTTTATAATGATGTTTATTGGGTGTTGAAGGTCACAGCACACTAGTCCAATGTCAGTGTGGTGTTAGTTAGCAAGGGATATTAACTTTACGTGTTGTTGTCTCTGGGTTTATTTCTACAGGAATCTGGACTGTGTGTGTGTATGTGTGTGTTTGTGTTTGTGAGAGAGAGAGAGAGAGAGGGAGGGACGGAGGGAGGTTACAGTAAGCCCTTTTCTTTTCTTTTTTTATGTAGGAAAGAGATCCAACCAAGGGCAAAAAAAAAAATAAATAAAAATAGGCCTACTTGGGTGTTGGCTCTCTACAAAGATGAAAAATTGTCAGCCAAAATAAGGGAGCAAATGCCTCGACACAGCTAGCATGTATTTCAGCAAGCTTGACCCCGCGTCTGTCACTTATATTTGCGAAATGACCATTCACATCAGCATGATATATTAACACGGCCCAGTTCACACCCTGCCCTAACTTGTGACGTTATGGTGCATTCACTGGTGTATTGAATTGCGGCGTTTACTCTTGACTTCAAATATACAGTAGCTGACACCTGTGAAGTAATTCCAACAAGTGACGTCACCACAAACTACCTCGTCTATCCCATACTGTGTGCCTCCTCTTCCCTCCTTCCTCCCCGTTCCTTCCCTCCTCTCTCCCTGGCTGGGACATGTGTAGAGAAGGCATGGACAGATGCGTGGTACACCAGAATGAGTGGCACCTGGAAGAAGAGGGAGAGGAAGGCCAAGAGAGACGTGGCTTAGGACAGTGAGACGAGATGTGGGTGATGAATGTTGGGGACACATTCAGGAGATATTACAAGATACAGTGTGGTGGCCAGAGATCATTGAGGCCCTATGCATCCCTGAGGGTGCCACAGGATAGGACCTCTCTCTCTCTCTCTCTCTCTCTCTCTCTCTCTCTCTCTCTCTCTCTCTCTCTCTCTCTCTCTCTCTGAAATACATGTAAAAATCATTGATCTTGCGAACTGCATGTCTTCCCTTCTCCCCAACCCTCGCTGGACAAGGCTTTCTTCTTCCTTTCACCTCTATTCTATCCAACTCTCTAGTACAAGAGTTAACTAGTACTCTCAATCATTCACCACTATTCTGCCCAACTCTCTAATACAAGAGTTAACTAGTACTCTCAATCATTCACCACTATTCTGTCCAACTCTGTAATAAAAGAGTTAACCAGTACTACTCTCAGTCATCAATCACTATTCTGTCCAACTCTCTAATGCAAGAGTTAACCAGTACTCTCAATGGACTTAGAGAAAATGTGTATCTGTACGATGGGCCGTCAGATGGCGTCACAGTTTGTTTATATTGCGATGTTCAGATGAATTAGATGTGTCTCATTATTCAGTCATATTAATAAATCATTACTGCTCTTATTACACAAAGAAGCCCTGCGTATAGCTTAGAAATGTCCTCAAGATAACCTGATAAGGCTCAAGATAGCTGATTCCCGAGCTGATAAACCTAGCCTGGCCCGCAGCACCCAGTTACTCGCCAGCCCTCGCAAGGACAACAGGAATTTAGGTTAACCACCCAAAGAAATTTTGATTGTGGATCCGCCGCTGACACCAAGCAACACACACACACACACACACACACACACACACACACACATTAAGGCACGGTGAAGGAAGACGGAAGAGGAACAGAGATAAACAATCTTCCGGTAGGTGGTGTATATTTTGTCTTCTCTCCTTCATCAGGCTCCATACCGCCGCATAGTTACGCCCTACAGAGGCCCCGTGCACGGAATACATAGGTATCATAGCTTTGCAGAATTATACAGTATATAAAAAATAGTGTAAAAAAACAGTAGTACATGATAAGGTTCGGCGGTGTGCCATAAATGTCCCTCAACTTCTTCTTCATTAACTTCTGCAACATTCGCGGTTTTGGTTTTCAATCTATGGAACACCAACTCACGTCTAGTCTACTGAACTTATCTTCTTCTCCTCGCCGAAACACAGCTGTCTGAGGCAACTGACACTAGCCACTTCTCTGTTCCCTCCTCCTTTTCTCTATCCTCATTTTCGTTCCAAAGGTGGATGTTGCGTCTATGTGCTCAACGACTTGACTTGCTCTCGTGCCCACGGTTTTGAATCTTCAGAGTTTTCCACCATCTGGCTTAGACTCTCTTACTAAATCTATCTATGCTGTCTATCTCTCCCCTAACCCATCTGACTACAGTAAATTCTTTGACAATTTAATTTCCAAAGTGGAGCACATTCTGTTCCTTAACCGTTTCACAGAGATCTCCATCCTTGGAGATTTCAATGTTCATCACCAGTTTGGTTTTCCTCTCCCTGCACTGACCATCCTCGTAAACTAGCCTTCAACTTTGCCATCCTCCATTACCTAGACTCTGCAGTGGTTCTTAACCCCTGGGTCGCGACCCGAAGTTGGGTCGCCAAGCCATTTTATTGGGTCGTTAAGGGTTTGCAGAAAATGATTGTTTTCCCCACTACAAATATATTATAATTATATATTGTAATAATTAAAATTCATGATACATTGTTTTAGGATTCTAAATAAACCATGATTAAATAAAAACTCCAAAGCAGTAAATCTATTTGAAGTGTAAAGAATCTCCCATTCCCAACAAGACTTTTAAACTTAATCGTTGGCGGAGGTGGAGGTGGAGGTGGAGGGTGTATAGGAGGGAGCAGAGTGGAGGACGTTGCTTGCTGATGCCAAGGGCCCACGAGCCCGCCGCCAGTATAAGTATATTTTGTTTCTGTAACCTGCTTTTAAAAGCATAATCATATTACTTATAAAGACAATTTGTATATCTATGTAGGCATGGGTCGTGATAGTTGATTTGTGCAAGATTTTGGGTTGCTGCCAAAAAAGTTTAAGAACCACTGACCTAGAGCAACTGGTGCAACACCCTATTCGTATTCCTGACCGTCTTGAAGACACTTTCAACATTCTTGATCTCTTCCTTAACTCTAATCCTTCTGCGTATCCTGTTACCCTATCTTCTCCATTGGGCTTCTCTGATCACAACCTCATATCTGCATCTTGTTCCCTTTCTCAAATTCCTCCTCAGGATCTCTCAAAGCAGAGATGCCTCTGGTGTTTTGCTTGTGCTAGCTGAGGGGACCTGAGGAGGTATTATGCTGATTTTCCCTGGAATGATTACTGTTTCCGCGACAGAGACTCATTCATCTCTTTGTGCTGAACTCATAACCGAGGTGATAGTGTCTGGCATGGAGGCGTACATTCCTCATTCTTTCTCTCAACCTAAAACTTCCAAATATTGGATTAACACAGCCTGTTCTCGTGCTATACATGATAGAGAGGTTGCCCACAGAAGGTACTTGAGCCTTCCATCTCCTGAATCTCATGCACTTTATATTTCTGCCCGGAATCATGCCAAGTCTGTTCTTCAACTTGCCAAACATTACTTCACAACCAGAAAATGTCAAAATCTTTCAAATTCCAACTCCCTTCTGGACTTCTGGCATCTAACCAAAAACATCTTCAGTAACTTGATTCTTCATCTTTCCCTCCTTTATTTCATCCTAATGACACCACTGCCATCTCATGTCTCTAAAGCTGAATTCTTCTCTCAAACCTTTGCAAACAACTCTAACCTTGATGATTCTGGGTTTGCCCTCCTTCTCCTCCTCCCTCTGACTATTTCATACATTCGATTAAAATTGTTCCTAATTATTTTTTTCATGCCCTCGCTGGTCTAAACCTTCAGAAGACGTATGGACCTGATGGGGTCCCTCCTATCGTTCTAGAAAACTGTGCATCCGTGCTTGCACCTTACCTGGCCAAACTCTTTCAACTATGTCTATTAATTTCTACCTTTCCTTCTTGCTAGAAGTTTGCTTATATTCAGCCTGTTCCTAAAAAGGGTGACCGTTCTAATCCCTCAAACTACCGTCCTATAGCTTTAATCTCTTTCTAGTCTAAAGATTTTGAATTTATTTTCAATAGGAAGATTCTTAAACATATGTCATTTCACAGTCTTTTATCTGATCGCCAGTATGGCTTAGTCTACTGATAATCTGGCTTTCCTTACCGAGTCTTGGGTATCGTTTTTTAGAGATTTCGGTGAAACTTTTGCTGTAGCGTTCGACATATCAAATACAGTTATACATCGGAGTCCCCATCTGGGGAGGGGACCAAAAATGTCCCCAGGTCGGACGCCTCTCTTGATAACGGCCCTAAATGCCTTGACACCTCCCTCAACTTTTTCTGCATTAACTTCTGCAACATTCGCAGTCTTAGTTCTAATTTTCAATCTGTGGAACACCACCTCTCCTCTACTAAACCTCATCTTCTTTTCCTCACCGAAACACAGCTGTCTGAGGCAACTGACAGTAGCCCCTTCTCTGTTCCCTCCTACTTTCTCTATTCTCATTTTCATTCCAAAGCTGGATGTTGCGTCTATGTACGCAACGACTTAACTTGCTCTCGTGCCCACGCTCTTGAGTCTTCCGAATTTTCCACCATCTGGCTACGACTTAACAGTCACTCTCAAACTAAATTCATCTGTGCTGTTTATCTCTGCCCTAACTCTTCTGACTATAGTAAATTCTTCGACTACTTAACTTCTAAAGTGGAGCACATTCTGTCCCTCTACCCTTTCGCTGAGATTTCCATTCTTGGAGATTTCAATGTTCACCACCAGCTTTGGCTTTCCTCTCCTTCACTGACCACCCTGGTGAACTAGCCTTCAACTTTGCTATCCTCCATGACCTAGAGCAACTGGTGCAACACCCTACTCGTATTCCTGACCGTCTTGGAGACACGCCCAACATTCTTGATCTCTTCCTCACCTCTAACCCTTCTGCTTATGCTGTCACCCTTTCATCTCCGTTGGGCTCCTCCGATCACAATCTCATTTCTGTATCTTGTCCTATTTTCCAATCCCTCCACAGGATCCCCAAAGCGAAGGTGCCTCTGGCGTTTTGCCTCTGCCAGTTGGGGGACCTGAGGAGGTATTATGCTGATTTTCCTGGAATGATTATTGCTTCCGTGTCAGAGACCCATCTCTTTGTGCTGAACGCATAACAGAGGTGTTAGTGTCTGGCATGGAGGCGTACATTCCTCATTCTTTTCTCAACCTAAACCTTCTAAACCTTGGTTTAACTCAGCCTGTTCTCGTGCTATACATGATAGAGAGGTTGCCCACAAAAGGTACCTGAGCCTTCCATCTCCTGAATCTCATGCACTTTATATCTCTGCCCGGAATCATGCCAAGTCTGTTCTTCAACTTGCCAAACACTCTTTCATAAATAGAAAATGTCAAAATCTTTCAAGCTCAAACCCTCCTCAAGACTCTTGGCTTCTAACCAATAACACCTCAAATAACTTCAAATCTTCATCTTTCTCTCCTTTATTTCATCCTGATGGCACCACTGCCATCTCTTCTGTCTCTAAAGCTGAACTCTTCTCTCAAACCTTTACTTACAACTCCACCTTGGATGATTCTGGGCTTGTCCCTCCCTCTCCTCCTTCCTCTGATTATTTGTTCGTAACGATGTTTTCCATGCCCTCGCTGGCCTAAATCCTCGGATGGAGTCCCTCCTATTGTTCTCAAAAACTGTGGTTCCGTGCTTGCACCTTGCCTGGCCAAACTCTTCCAACTTTGTCTATCGACTTCTACCTTTCCTTCCTGCTGGAAGTTTGCCTACATTCAGCCTGTTCCTAAAAGGGTGACCGTTCTAACCCCTCAAACTACCGTCCTATAGCTTTAATCTCTTGCTTGTCTAAAGTTTTTTAATCTATCCTGAATAGGAAGATTCTCAAACATCTGTCACTTCACATTCTTCTATATGATCACCAGTATGGCTTCCGTCAAGGTCGCTCTACTGGTGATCTTCTGGCTTTCCTTACTGAGTCTTGGTCATCCAGAGATTTCGGTGAAACTTTTGCTGTAGTGTTAGACATATCAAAAGCTTTTGATAGAGTCTGGCATAAAGCTTTGATTTCAAAACTGTCCTCCTACGGCTTCAATCCTTCTCTCTGTAACTTTATCTCAAGTTTCCTTTCCGACCATTCCATTGCTGCTGTGGTAGACGGCTACTCTCTTTCTATTACTCATTAATGATCTTCTTACCAAACTTCTTGCCCTATCCACTCCTACGCTGATGATACCACCCTACATCTTTCCCATTCCTTTCAGAGACGCCCAACCCTACAGGAAGTCAACAGATTATGCATGGACGTAGTAGTTTTCAATGCCTCAAAATTCAATTCCTCCATCTATCAATTCGACACAACCTTCCAGACAACTATCCCCTCTTCTTCAGTGACACTCAGCTGTCTCCCTCTTCCACAATGAATATCCTCGGTCTGTCTTTTATTCATTATTTTAACTAGAAACTTTACATCTCATCTCTTGCTAAAACAGCTTTTATGAAGTTAGGCGTTCTGAGGCGTCTCTACCAGTTTTTTTCACCCCTCCAATTGCTAACTCTGTATAAGGGCCTTATCTGTCCTTGTATGGAGTACTCTTCGCATGTGTAGGGGTTTCCACTTATACAGTTTTATTAGATAGGATGGAATCAAAAGCTTTTTGTCTCAACTCCCCTCCTCTGACTGACTGTCTTCAGCCTCTTTCTCCTCTTTCTCACTGCCGGAATGTTGCATCTCTTTCTATCTTTTAGCGCTATTTTCATGCTAACTGCTCTACTGATCTTGCTGACTGCATGCCTCCTCTCCTCCCACACCTTCTCTGCACAAGACTTTCTTCTTCCTTTCATCCCTATCCTGTCTAACCCTCTAATACAAGAGTTAACCAGTATTTTGAATCATTCACACCTTTCACTGGTAAACTCTTGAAGTCCCTGCCTGCTTCTGAATTTCCATCTTCCTACGACTTGACTCCTTTTAAGAGAGAGGTGTCAAGACATTTGTCCCAGGCTTTTGGCTGACTTACTTTTTGTTAAGCTTTTAGGGAACCTGCAGTTTTAGTAGGCCTTTATCCTTTTTCTTGGCAATCTTCCCTCTTGCATAAAAAAGTCATATTCACTGTGTACCGTGTGTTAATGAAGGGAGGGCCAGTCATAGCAGTTGTCACGTGGCACACAAGAGGCACTAGAGAACGCCAAAACAAGCAGAAGAGACAAATTTGTAGTCATGGACGAGACATCAAAAAGAATGCTTTTCCACAAGCATTGATTGGTTGAAGGAATGAATGAATGATGTACTTATGAGTGTTATTTCTTGATCCAATAAGTATTAAGGATTGTTATAGCGAGTGGGAGAATTTGATGTAGTGTAATCTTCTGAGAAAGCATTTTCTTTATCTAAACAAGACCTACAGACAAGCAGTGGGTGGAAATGTTCATGTGCAGTGTTCTAGTGTTGAAGGAATTTCCGGCACCACTTTAACGGAACTCTGAATCTCTCTCTCTCTCTCTCTCTCTCTCTCTCTCTCTCTCTCTCTCTCTCTCTCTCTCTCTCTCTCTCTCTCTCTCTCTCTCTCTCTTCCCACAAACTATACTGTCACTATGATGATATGATTTATTATATCCTAGAGAGTGGAAGGAAAGGCCTGGAGAGAGGAACACACACACACACACACACACACACACACACACACACACACACACACACACGTGTATTTATTTACCTACAGTCCATTTCTTCACGATACACAGTTCCAACCACTTCATTGAAGAGCACTGAACGTGAACAGTCCTGCTGAAGAACCAGTGCCATGGCCGCCTCATCCGCCGCTGCCGCCCCCGTCCCCGCCCCCTCCACTGCCACCGCCACCGCCACCGCCATGACGCAGGAGGATTATTCGCGTTTCAAGCTGGTGTACATCTTGATGGGTCCTGGAACAGCCGTGCTCTGTCACGCCCTGAAATGCGGCACAAACAAGGCCCCCTCCACCACCCTCCTGGACCACCTCAACAGCCTCCAAGACTCCTCGACGGCCAACTACTGTTCACTCAACGATAAGACGAAGAAGAAAATCTTTACCAAGGATGAGGAGAGGAAAATCAGTAATGATCCCTCGTGCCAGAGCTTTGACATAACACTGCTGTACAAGAGCATAACACTGGCCTGTGAAGGTGTGGCAGATCTCAACGATGCACGCTGGCAGGATCCATCAGTGATGGAGGGCTCTTACATAAGATCAAAGAGGAAAGAAACGCCTGTGTCCACGAATGGTCTCAGATAACAATGGATGAACACCAGTTGAAGAACAAACTTCAAGATTTAGAGAGCCTCTTCCTGAGAGCCCTTCAGGCCGTCAAGAACAGGTACGGATACCGCGCTGAGACTAACACCCTCATGGACAATGTGAAAATGCAAGTAAATGAAGTATTGCAAGCCTTTACTGACAAAGTCATCCTTCAGATGAACTTTGAGAAAAAACTGGATTTATTTAAGGAAGTGTCAGCATATCACCTCAAAGATCTCTACAAAAACTTTGAATGTTTTGATCCGCTGTCATTCCTGTTTGGACCCGAAGAACGGGTCCACATACAGTTTGTGTTTTACAAACTTCTTCTTCAGCAAGAACACTCAAAATCTAAAATCGACTGTTTAGAAGTACTAAAAGTTCTGAGGGAGAAGTGCCGCCCCTCCCTGCCTGCCCACGATGACAGACCGCGCCTCGCCGTGGTGAGCGGCATTGCTGGGAGTGGCAAGACCACCCTGCTCACTTTCTTGGTGTCAGAGTGGCGCAGGGAAGAGTGTGACCGCCGCGTCACGTGCCTGGAGGAGTACGACATCGTGCTCAGAATACTGTGCCGGGACACAGATGCCGAGGACCTGGAGACATTCCTGGGCCTGGTCCTCCCGCCCAGTCTCTCGGTGTTTGGGGAACCACTCGTGAAGTATTTGGGGCGCTGTAAGGTGCTCTTCCTCATAGACGGACTTGACGAGATGAACGACACTTCCGAGAAGCTCGTCACCAATGTTCTCACCATCGCCAAATATAACAAATGTTTGTCAGTCCTTGTCAGCTCACGCCCGGAGCGAGTGGACTGGTTGGTGAGGCGTTATAAAAAGGATTACCACATATCTCATCTGTCTCTTGAGGGCATTCCCGTCACTAAGAGAATAGAGTTTGCACTGCAATACTCCACCTCCTCCACAAACCATGACAGGCTGAGGGAGTTCATGACACAACAAGAAAACACAAAGTTGTTTGAGCTTCCTCTCAACCTTGTATTCTTGGTTAGACTGTTTGAAGAAAAACAAGACTGCATCAAGGAAAACATTACCCAAACCAGCCTGTACACCCACTTCCACGAGTGGTGCACAGAAAAGCTGCGTGTCAGAATATCCACCCACCCCTTATTTGGAGAGAGGAGGCCGCGCACCCTCAAGATGAGGCTAAAAAAAGTGGTGGGAGAGATGTACAAAATGGCACTGCAAAACTTGGTGCAGGACAAATTGAGCCTTTCAGAGGAAGACGTGGAGCGCTTGGTAGATTGTTGCGAGACGGAGGACCTGCCAGATCAGGAAGTCCTGGGAGCCTTCTTTATTCTGCGATTGTCCGTCAACAACAGAGTGCGTAAAGAACAATACTGCTTGCCCCATAAAGGACTGCAAGAGTACTTTGCCGCTCGACATATCATACAGCGCTTACAGGATAGGTCCCTCCCACCATCGAGAACTGTGACGAGTCTGCTTCATACCTTCACTCAGCAAGTGATATATTTTAATCTGCATAGCCTTTTATTCCACGTGACAGGGCTGTTGGCAAGAGAAGAAGTACCAAATGAACCCGAGATCATAAAGGAAGTGATAAGGTTGATGGGGAAGAATGGCAATATATGGGAGAAATGGTTGTCACTGGTCGAAGAAACAGATTATGATGAGAGATTCCTGCAAGAGATCGCTCAGAATGTCAAAGAAAATCCTTGTTTTGGCTTAGTATATGTAGCAGACCTTGGTCAGCGCTGCGGCACTCCTTCCCGTGTTCCACCAAAAAGCGGATTAGTATTATTGCTGGATAAAGAAAATGTGAATATGGAGATTGTTCGTTCCTTGAGTAATTACGAGTACAATATCAATGTGTTGAGTCTGAAACAACTTTACCAGCACCCCGGCAGAACACCCGCCTCAGACACCGTGCTGCACGCCATACGCAGGTAAACGTGTGTGTGTGTGTGTGTGTGTGTGTGTGTGTGTGTGTGAGAGTGAGTGCGAAACTTGCCTTCACTTCAACCACCACTACTACTTCTACTAAAAGTTCTATTATTACTAATACTATTATCATTATTATACTACTACTACTACTACTACTACTACTACTACTACTACTACTACTACTACTACTACTACTACTACTACTACTACTACTACTACTACTACTACTACTACTACTACTACTACTACTACTACTACTACTACTGATGCTACAATTACCAGTACTTTTGCTACTACAAATACTACTAACAGGACTATTACCAATTATACAACTAACACCAAGACTACAACTACTACGATTACTACTATGTCTACTATTTCTGTTACTACTACTACTACTACTACACTACTGCACCACCACACTGCTGCACCACTACCACCACCACTACCTGCACTACTACCACCATTACTCACCACCACCACCACCACTGCTGCTGCTGCTGCCACTGCTGCACACCACCACCACCACCACCACCACCACCACCACCACCACCACTGCTGCCACCACTGCACCACCACCACCACCACCACCACCACCTGCACCACCACCACCACCTGCCGCCACTGCTGTTGCACCACACTGTCACCACCACCACCACCACTGTCACCACCACCACTACTACCACCTGCACCACCTGCACCACCACCACCACCACCACCACCACTGCACCACCTGCCACCACCACCACCACTGCACCACTGCCACCTGCTGCTGCCACCGCCACCTGCACCACAACTACAACACTACTA
>NC_059256.1:12681810-12719310 GCF_017591435.1 Portunus trituberculatus | reverse complement strand
CCTGTCCTGCCCGGCGACTGCCGCCCTCAGATGAGCGCGGCCACCACCCGATCGGCACCCGCCCATGCAGCCTGAAGCCCGCGACCTTCTCACCAACCGCGAGTCCAGGCAACCAGGTTTTCCTTCCTCCTCCGCCACACGCCCACAGACGTGATGCTGCGGGCGATAAGGGCGGCACTCCCGCCTCACTAACACAGCTGCCCGCCACAGCTGCGGCAGCTCAGAGGATGGAGAGCAGCGCATCATCTCGCTACGTCACCGGCGGCGGGCTGGTGCCTCATTGGAGTATTTGAATGTACATGTAGTCTGTCATTGTGTATATATCTATGTACGTATGTATATCTTGTAGACTATTGCTCAATAAACCTTTAACAAGTAACAGTTGATATGTCATTATTAGAGTGTACCGGGAGCTGGAGAAACAGTAATAAATGACTCAAGACAAAGCATGAAGTAACGAATGAAAATGCAAAACATATTAAATTAATTACTTTGTGAATCAGCTGGCTAGAGAGTCAAAAAGTCGTCTTAAACACAGTTCCAGACAGCTTCTCATAAGTCTGGGAATTGAGTCTAGATAGATGGTAATTAACTAACTATATAACTACCACTAAGCACCATTCGCTCATTCGCTCATTGATATCCTTCCTTCCTCACCAACACAACACCTTCTCGTATGTTTCCCTGTCTACAATTCTCGTCCCAAAGACGTCTTGACACAGTGCCAAACAGCAGCGAGTAGAGAGTAGAGAGAGAGAGTGGGTAATTAATGAACTATATAACTACCACTAAGCACCATTCGCTCGTTGATATCCTTCCTCACCAGCACAACACCCTCTCTTATGTTTCGCTGTCCACAATTCTCGCCCCTAAGACGTCTTGACACAGTGCCAAACAGCATATCATAAGTCTGGGTGTTGAATATACAGTGGAGATTAATAAGCCAACTACCACTAAGCACCATTCGCTCATTCGCTCCTTCAAACCCTTCCTTCCTCACCAGCACAACACCCTCTCATGTTTCGCTGTCCACAATTCTCGCCCCTAAGACGTCTTCACACAGTGCCCGGCAACAGCATATCATAAGTCTGGGTGTTGAGCGGCCGCTGCTTACCGAGCTAACTACCATTAAGTACCATTCACTCATTCGCTCATTCATATCTTCACTAGAATTTATTTTCGCTATTTCATCTTCACGGGAATTTATTTTCGCGTCGTTCTCTCTCTCTCTCTCTCTCTCTCTCTCTCTCTCTCTCTCTCTCTCTCTCTTGTCCTTAATTACGTTTTATTCATCTGTTCTCCTAGTTCTTCCTTTGATATTCTCGTAATTTCGTTTATTTTTTTACGGATTTAAATTTTGGCTTGTTTGCTTTGTTTATTCCCTCGTCATGTTGGTGGTGTCTTTATTCGCGTTGTTCGGTCTTCTCGTCCTTACCTCTCCTTTCTCTCCTTCCTCTCTCTCCCTTCCCCTTCATCTCCTTCGCTTCTCCCAGTCAGCCTTTCGTCTCTCCTCTCACTCAGCCAAGGACAAAATGACAAATGAATGACCAAACCAAGTCAAACAAACGCCAACACGGACAAATATTGCTTTATTTCGCTCCCGCTCAGGACACTGCCAGGCTCACACATGATGATGATGATGATGATGATGATGATGATGATGATGATGATGATGATGATGATGATGATGATGATGATGATGATGATGATGATGATGATGATGATGATGATTTACCTACACACAGATACAACACAACACACACACACACACACACACACACACACACAGAGAGAGAGAGAGAGAGAGAGAGAGAGAGAGAGAGAGAGAGAGAGAGACATAATAATAATAATAATAATAATAATAATAATAATAATAATAAAACAATTAAGGAATAATCTATATTTAAGTAATAAATAATAATAATAATAATAATAATAATAATAATAATAATAATAATAATAATAATAATAATAATAATAATAACAATAATAGTAGTAGTAGTAGTAGTAGCACTAGTAGTAACAGTAATAGTAGTAATCAAATACATATCTAGTTCTTAATACGTATATAACCATAACAGTAGTAGTAGTAGTAGTAGTAGTAGTAGTAGTAGTAATAATAGTAGTAGTAGTAGTAGTAGTAGTAGTAGTAATAATAGTAGTAGTAGTAGTAGTTGTAGCAATAGTAATAGTGTGTCTATCTGCACAAACACACTCTAACACCATCAAACACACTTAAAACACCTCCAAACACACAAAAAATACACTTAAACACAATTTTTTCCTACAAACACACCCAAACACACTCAAACGCACCTACAAACACTCACACACACTCAAAACACACTCAAATACATTTTTTTCTCCAAACACATCCAAACGCATTCAAACACACCTACAAACACTCACACACACACACACACACACACACACACACACACCCAAACACACTCAAACACACACAACAACACACTCAAAACACACCCACACACATTTTCTTCAACACAACACAAACACACTCAAAAACACACCCAAACACACTTTTCCAACACTCCAACACACACAAACACTTCCAAACACACAAACAAACACACTCAAACACACACACTTCAAACTTCAAACACTTGCAAACACACTCAAAACACACCCAAACACACACTTTTCCTCCAAACACACTCCAAACACACACAAACACACCCAAACACTCAATAATCATCCAAACACTTCCAAACACACTTCCAAACACAAACACACCCAAACACACCCAAACACACCAAAAACACATTTCTTACAAACACTCAAAACACACCGAAACACTGTCATACGCATTCAAAACACACCCAAACACACAATTTTTCCTCCAAACACTTCCAAACACACCCTCAAACACACCCAAACACAAACTCCAAACACACCCAAACACAATTTTTCTTCCAAACACTTCCAAACACACCCAAACACATTCAAGTACACCCAAAAACAGACATATTTCTTACAAACACACTCAAAACACACCGAAACACTGTCATACGCATTCAAAACACACCCAAACACACAATTTTTCCTCCAAACACTTCCAAACACATCCAAACACACAATAATCCTCCAAACACAGTTCCAAACACATAATCACACAAAGGTAGAAGCGGTGTTAGCCTGGATGCCTTCCTGCCTCAAGCGAGCCAGCACTGTTTGGTAAATGTCGCGTTTGAGCGGTAACACACAGCCCCGTGTTTGGATCTCCCCTCCGAGCACCATCTTCGTACACATCGCCGCTGGAAGGCCCACTGTGCGAGCCATGGCGCTGTACCTGTGTGGGGAAAGTTAGAAAGGCGTGTTTGAATTAGGAAAATGGCAGGCTTGGATGTATTTTTAGCGTGTTTGGAGTGTGTATGAGTGTGTTTTGGGTGTGTTTTGTGTTTAGAGATGTGTTTGGATATGTTTGGGTGTGTTCTTACGTGTTATAGTGGTGTTTGAGCATTCTGATGGTGATTTGAGTGTTTTGTGTGTGTTTAGGTGTGTTTGAGTGTGTTTAGAGTGTGTTTTGGATGTTTAGAGATGTGTTTGGAGGCATTCTAAGTGTGTTTGGGTGTGTTTTGTATGTGTTTTGAGTGTGTACAAAGGCGTGTTTGGTTTAGAAATATTTCTGAGCGTGTTGGTGTATGTTTGTTCCTGTTTAGGCGTTTTGATGGTGCTTTGAGTGTTTGTGTGTGTTTGGAGTGTGTTTAGAGTGTTTGGAGTGTTTAGAGATGTGTTTGGGTGGTTTGGAGTGTGTTTGGATGTTTTATGGAAATATTCTGAGTGTGTTTGAGTGGTGTTTGTGTAATTTGATGGGTGTTTGAGTGTTTTGGGTGTGTTTTGGGTGTGTTTGGGTGATTAGAGATGTGTTTTGAGTGTGTTTGGGTGTAGTTTTACGTATCGTAGTGGTGTTTGAGTATTTTGATGATGATTTTAGTGTGTTTGAGTGTGTTTGGGTGTGTTTTGAGTATGTTTGGGTGTGTTTTGAGTGTGTTTGGGTGTGTTTTGAGTGTGTTTGGTGTCTTTTGGTGTATTTTTGTGTGTTTGAGTGTTTTGAGTGTGTTTAGAGTGTGTTTGGGTGATTAGAGATGTGTTTAGGTGTATTTTTGTGTGTTTGAGTGTTTTGAGTGTGTTTTAATGGTTTTTGATTATTTAGATGGTGATTTGAATGTTTTGTGTGTGTTTTGAGTGTTTTGGTGTGCTTTTGCGTGCTTGTGTGTGATTTGAGTGTGTTTTGTTTGTGTTGAGTGTGTTTGAGTGTATTTTGCGTGTTTTGAGTGTGTTTGAGTATGTTTTGAGTGTGTTTTGGGTGTGTTTTGAGTGTGGTTTGATATATCTATAGCGTGTTTAAGTGTTTTGAGTGTGTTTGGGTGTGTTTTGAGTGTGTTTTGAGTGTGTTTGGGTGTGAGTGTTATCAGTGTATTTTGAGTGTGTCTGGGGTGTGTTTGAGTGTGTTGGGGTGTGTTTGGGTGTGTTTTGATATATTTTGATGTGTTTTCGCGTGTTTGAGTGTGTTCTGAATGTGATTGGAGGTGTTTAGAGTGTGTTTCGGTGTATTTCTGTGCGTTTGGGTGTTTGAGTGTGTTTGGATGTGCTTTAGAGTGTTTGGAGGTATTCTGAGTGTGTTTGGGTATGTTTTGAGTGCGTTTAGAGTGTGTTTTGGGTATTTGTGTGTTTTGAGTGTGTTTCGAGTTTGGTTTGATGTATTTTGAGTGTGTTTAAGTGTTTTGAGTGTGTTTTGGGTGTGCTTGGTGTGTGTTTGGGTGTGTTTAGTGTGTGTTTGGGGTGTGTTTGAGTGATTTGAGTGTGTTTGGAGTGTTTGGGTGTGTTTGTGGTGTTGGGGTGTGTTTGAGTGTGTTGGGGTGTATTTGAGTGTGTTTGGGTGTGTTTGGAGTGTGTTTTGAGTGCTTTTTGGCGTTTCAGTTTTTTGAGTATGTTTTGAGTGTTTGAGTGTGTTTGAGTGTGTTTGAGTGTGTTTGAATGTGTTCTGGATGTTTTACGTATCTTTTGTTGTCTTTTTGCGTGTTTGCGTGTTTTAAATGTGATTTGAAGTGTTTGGAGTAAGTTTGGGTGTATTTCTCTGCGTTTGGGTGTGTTTTGAGTGTGTTTGAGTGTGTTTGGATGTGATATTGAGTCATGGGAGGTATTTTGAGTGTGTTTGGGCATGTTTTGAGTGTGTTTGAATATACCTGGGTGTCTTTTGAGTGTGTTTTGGGTGTGATTGTGTGTTTTGAGTGTGGTTTTATGTATTTTGAATGTGTTTAAGTATTTTGAGTGTGTTTGAGAGTGTTTGAGTGTGTTTGAGTGTATTTTGAGTGTATTTGAGAGAGAGAGAGAGAGAGAGAGAGAGAGAGAGAGAGAGAGTGTGTGTGTGTGTCTCTCTCTCTCTCTCTCTCTCTCTCTCTCTCTCTCTCTCTCTCTCTCTCTCTCTCTCTCTCTCTCTCTCTCTCTCTCTCTCTCTCTCTCTCAATCCTAAACTTTTCTCTCTCTCCGTCTACCAACTCCTCTCACTCACTCCTCTCTCTCTCTCTCTCTCACTCCTCACTCTCTCTCTCTCTCATTCCCTCTCCAATCCTCACCTCACTCTCACTCACTCACTCTCTCACCCGTTGGGATTTCCGTATTCGACCAGTGTGATTCCCTTGACTTCAGTGGATCCGTCCGGCCAGTTTGGTGTTATTTCGTGCCTCAACACCACCAGGTCGCTCTCACCCGCCTCGGAAATAGCAGCAGTACTGGTTGAACCTTCACATTTGGCAACTGCCGGACCTGATGGTGAATTGAGCGGCCACCAGATGTCACTGGGGAACTCCGGATCACTGAAGCCAACCTGTGCTTAACTATGAAGCCGTATGGTGTTGTATAATCAGATATAAGTGATTTAATTTAAGGGCGTCTTAGTAAGACACTGGAAATTCTTCATCGTGATATATCTCTTGAAACCAGAGCTACAGTCTTTAACATCTGGTAGTTATATTCACACTGTAAACAAGGTTAATCTAATATTGTGTTGCCCAGTCATTCAGCATTATCAGTGTGCACTATTCACCTGGAAAAGTACTCACTTAGAGTGTATTAGTCTCTATTCTGACAAATCTCAAAGTGAGACAAATCTTGCCATTTAAGATTTAGCAGGTGGCCGTCCCTAATGCAAGACCCGCCGCCGCCAGCAGGATGGCCAGAGTGAAGGGTGAAGGGTGAAGGGTAGAGAGTAAAAATCAGCAAGGTGTGGGTGCAGGATGACACGCCGCCAGCAGGATGGGCAGGGTGACTGGTGAAGAGTGAAGCGTGGAGCATGAAGGGTGAAGGGTGAAAGACAGCAAGGTGTGGGTGCAGGATGACAAGGGGTGTGTGGAGGCAAGGACACTGAAGGGAGGCGGCAGCATAGTGAGCGTGGGATCGGGCAGATGTCCACGCGTAGGTTCGAATCCCACCACGTACAGCCTTAAAACACTTTGCCATTTGTCGAGTGGTTTAAAGTTACCTACATGTCACCATTTTTGACTTTCGTTGTTGTTGTTGTTGTTGTTGTTTCGTTTTGTCACATTATCATCACTATTCCTTATCCATGCATTCTTCCTTAACACACACACACACACACACACACACACACACACACACACAAAAAAAAAAAACTGACCTATTTTCTCAATATTTCAATTTTTCTCTTTTTTTTCTACTTTTTGGAAACAATTTAGTGTTTTGTTTCATATTTTATACATATTTTTCTATTATTTTCTATCTACTTTCCATTTGTGTGTGTGTGTGTGTGTGTGTGTGTGTGTGTGTTCTAGCTATATACATGACCGTGTGTGTGTGTGTGTTAGATTCCATTACACATTTTTAATTTTCTTAATATATCACATTCTTCTTCTATTTCCTTTCATTTCTTCATTTTTTACGAGAATTATTACATTTTTTACTCTTAAGGATAAATTTTCTTCCTTACATTAATCCTTCAGGACATTTTTCTTCCTTCCCTCTCGTTTCTTTTCCTCATTTTTTTTAAAGTCCTTCACATTCCGGCAACCTTTCCTCCTTTAACTCTCAAAGCACCTCCCTTTCATTTTTCAGGACAAAATATCTTGCCTTTTCTTCTACTTAACTCCCTACCAAGTGTCTGTGCATTAGTGTGTACGTGTGTATGTGTATAGAGTTAGCCATGCACTGCCCCATGACGCCTCTCTCTACAGCACAATGACAGGGAGCTGCCTTCAGGAACACGACACATCAACACACCAACACACAACACAGCACAACAGTTTAGCCAGACAGAGTTGCTGAGATCGAAGGATGAGGAGGTGAATGTGATGAGGGAGTAATGGATTGAATATTTCTACTGAGTCATTTTAAGATCAAGATGTCAGTTAGAGAGTGAGAGAAGAATATTTGAGGAATTTTAGTAAGATGTCACTTGTAAGATTGTCAAACGAGGGAGTGAGAGAGGAATATTTCTAGATCATGAGGCAAATTTCCAGTGTTCCTTGGGGTGTGCTGTGGTAAAAGAGTGCTAAAGTGTATTGGGGGTTTGTACAGCACTCGTTCACTTACTACTACTACTACTACTACTACTAAGATGGTCAGGTGAATGTATGTAAGTACAATGTAAGTGAAATGACTGTGTGTGGGGTTAGCATAAAGACAACTTGAGAAAATGTGGTTTTGTTTTGAGTGTATCCTTACTGTGGGTGTAGGAGACAGAAGGAAGAAGAAAAACACGAGAAATAAAGAGAGGAAGAGGAAATATAAGAAGTGGAGGAGGACAAAATGAAGGAAGGGCAAAATAAAGAGAGAGTAATTGTAATAGGAAGAGGAAGAGAGGATGAAATAAATGAGGAAGAACAGAAAGGAAGAAATATGACAATGTAAATTAAGACAACTTGTAATCTCTCTCTCTCTCATTACCATCTGTACAATGAAAGGAGGAAAACACACACACACACACACACACACACACACACACACTACATCATCTCTTCAATGAATGATGACACAACTAAAGTGTGGTTTGTTTATAAGGTGAATAGAGTCAGTCATTCACGTATCAATAAAGGCAGAAAGGAAAGCACAAGACTAGATTTGTGTGGACTAAACATTACAATACTGCATTATTAGAAAGTCATAGAGAAAAAGTCACTCAGTTCGGAAAGGTAAGGTGAAGAAACGATCCTTCCTTTCCATGACAGGGACGAGGAGCCTTCGTTCAGATCTCCTCGGGCTCTCTGCCATGTGTCTGCCTCAGCAGCGCCACTGTGGATTGCCCTTTCGGTTACTGCGCGTACTTTCTTGAGTCATACATTGTACTGCAGCAGTTTGTCTTTCCACAGTAGTAGGGTTGTTTTGTTTGCCGTTGTTGTGTTACAGTTCTTCCCTCGGGGACGACATAGCATCTACAGGCAAAGCTTTCGTCTTGAACACTGACGCCTTGTTAAGCCAGTCAACTCTCTTGCTCCGCAGTCCACTTGTCTTGTGCTGTAGCTGCGACGTTCGCTTCTGCACCTGTTGAGTCCAGTTATAAAGACCAGTCATTTTGTCTTCCAACTCGACTGTCTTATTGTGCAAATCCAGTGTTTCGTTTTCCAGACCTATTGTTTGGTCTTCAATTTCTTCTACAAAGTTCAACATTTTTTCCATCATGTCCTCTAAATCCGCCACCTTGTTTTGTAGAGCTTTGATTTGGGCCTGCAGACTGTGAGTTCCTTCTTGCAGGTCTGCTGTCTTGTTGTGGAGACTCTCTGTCATCTCCTTCAAACCCACAGCTTTGTTTTCAATCTGGTTAGTTTCGGTCTCCACACGCAGCATCGTTCGCCCCATTATGACACTCTCCACTAACATCGCATCTGATTCCTTTTCTATTCGCATCGTTTTGTTTTCCACTTCCAGTATTTTGCTTTTCATTTCATTCGATTTTTTCTGAAGATCTTCGTCGATGGGTTCCCCCACGGAACCCATCTCCACCCCCACGGTGCCCACCTCCACGTGGGCACCACACCTATCGGAGACGTACTCCTCGACGTCTCCTTTGCATCGCCCGAAGGCGACCACCACGCATGCCAGGATCATGAACATTTTGTTGATGGACATCTCTCTGGAAATCCTTCTTGTTTGTGAAACAAAATTATGAATACTGGAATATCACCTTTTGCAGGCTGTTCATTACAAAAATGTTTGGGTGCTGCCCTCAGACCCTCAGCTGATGATGAGATCCGTGCAGGCACACGCACAGGTAATACACGTACACGCACCCAAACACACACACACACACACACACACACACACACACACACACACACACACACACACACACACACACACACACACACACACACACACACACACAGTAGTAGTAGTAGTAGTAGTAGTAGTAGTAGATATCAATAAAGCACAAAACGAACTCTGACAAGAAAAAAAACTAATAAATAGAAAATAAAATGTCAAGGAACACTAGTCTTGCTCTTCACGACATATAAAAAAAAGGCTAAACTAAACTAAAAAGCTACAACTTTACAAACCTTGGAATCTCAACAGACAATAGAGCCTCACGAGCAAATAACACAAACCTATTAAAAACCACGAAGAAATATCAAACAAGCATGGCGCAGAGAACTATTACGTCGTGAAAACATTGAAAGTTTCGTGTATTATTTCTGGAACAGGAAACCCATGGCGATTCTCAATTAACTGCTCCCACGTGGTAAACCCGCACCTGGCACGAATGTCACTAGTTAGGAGATAGGATTCCAGTACGTGAATCTCTGTCTGCACGGCGCCGGAGGAACACACACGCTCTTCCACAGGCAATCTCCCGGGCCCTCGTCTATTCCATCTGCCGGTTTATCTTGCCAGCGTGATTCTGTCTGTTGGTCTGTGTGTGTGTTAGTCTGTCTGTTGGTCTGTGTGTGTGTTAGTCTGTCGGTGTGTGTGTGTGTGTGTTATTCTGTCTGTTGGTCTGTGTGTGTGTTAGTCTGTTGGTGTGTGTGTGTGTTAGTCTGTCGGTGTGTGTGTGTGTTAGTCTGTCTGTTGGTCTGTGTGTGTGTTAGTCTGTCTGTTGGTGTGTGTGTTAGTCTGTCTGTTGGTCTGTGTGTGTTAGTCTGTCTGTTGGTCTGTGTGTGTGTGTTAGTCTGTCTGTTGGTCTGTGTGTGTGTTAGTCTGTCGTGTGTGTGTGTGTGTTAGTCTGTCTGTTGGTCTGTGTGTGTTAGTCTGTCTGTTGGTCTGTGTGTGTTAGTCTGTCTGTTGGTCTGTGTGTGTTAGTCTGTCTGTTGGTCTGTGTGTGTGTTAGTCTGTCGGTGTGTGTGTGTGTTAGTCTGTCTGTTGGTCTGTGTGTGTTATTCTGTCTGTTGGTCTGTGTGTGTGTTAGTCTGTCGGTGTGTGTGCGTGTTATTCTGTCTGTTGGTCTGTGTGTGTGTTAGTCTGTCGGTGTGTGTGTGTGTGTGTGTGTGTGTGTGTGTGTGTGTGTGTGTGTGTGTGTGTGTGTGTGTGTGTGTTTGTTTAAGCAGGCGGTAAATTCAGCCGCCAAATTGCATAAAACCTAACCTGATTATGTACACATGGAATCATAACAACCAAATACTAACCTCACTTAATCGAACCTAACGTAACTTAACTTAACCGTAAAAAATATCACACTGAAAAGAAAATAGACCTTTTAAACTTGCTGACATCCTTAGTTAAAATTTGCTACACATACACGTAAATGAGATTCAAATTAGCCAGGCGGAGCTACACCCTATGAGAAAGTGAGAGGTGTCCAGCTCCGTAGGCTAAACTGGAATAATACCACTACTACTACTACTACTACTATCAATAATAAGGTGTGGGGAGCGAAGCCTTGGAAGGAAAGGTACTCACTGTCTCCTAGTAAGTGACTTCCTGCTGGCACATGTCCTCTGTCAAACAATCTTGCCAATCGACTGCTGTTTAAAATGAGGCTGCACCACATTTCATACGCCACATTTCCTACAGGACAAATCTTACACAAATTTAGCCCTTTTGAAAGTAGTGACATGTTTCCTACAGAGCTACACCATACAGTCCTACAAATATTATACATCCTACAAATTTTATATATTAATTTGTATTTTTCACTAAAACTTATATATAAAATGAAGCATTACAGTGACACTCTTATTTCTCAGTAGAACATAAATATAATTATATTAATCATGTTATCACTAACCTAACTAACGCAGGCAGTTTGTTGTTTCTGGCCACATTTCAAAAGTACCGGAATCCAGAATTGTTTGTGTCAACCACTGCATTGAAGCGGATGTCCCCTTCAATACCAGCCAGGCAGCAGGCTTGGTCCAGCAGTGGAGTACAAAATATCCCGCCTGACCTGTCTCGTGGAATGGAGAAACAAAATACTGATGGGTCGAGACTAAACTCAACTCACGTTTGAATGTGAAGACTACAGACGTATAACAAGCTAAGTACTTAAACTGGTCGAGGTCGTCAGGACTGTCTTGAGTACAGAGGCGCCCCACACCCGGGAGGAGGAGGGGGTGCATCTACACAGTGTAGGAAATGTGACAGAACAGACTATTGTGTGTAGGAGATATGTTGTGTCTCTGTAGGAAATGTGCCTCTACTCGAAAAATGCTAAACTTGTAGGAGTTTTTTTGCGTAGGAAATATGCTGGAGACTTGTTATTGTGTCGAAAATATGACTACCTATGTGTAGAATATGTGGCAGTACTACAATTATTGCAGGTTTGTAGGAAAAGTGACTACGACCCTTTAAAATAGGCGCATCATGCACTGAGCCTGGCCACCTGGGAAGGATGTCGAACAGAACTTGGACATTTAAACAGTGATATCCCTTGCCATTCACACACACTTCTTCCTGTTCTCTCGGTGCCACAATTGTGTGTGTGTGTGTGTGTGTGTGTGTGTGTGTGTGTGTTCCACCAGTGACACGGACGATGCTAGGCAAATTTGCAATGGCCAACAAATCCTCTTTATTTGTTCTACCTCTACCTGCAGGTTTTTATGTTAGCTAAAATCAGATTATTTGTGTTAAATATCTATCAATCTATTTATATCTATCTGTTTATCTATCTATCTATTATATGAAGCCAAATCAAAGTTATGCCTGTATATTACAATACCTGACACTTCACCCGAATCTCAATGAAACTTCCTAAGAATGATAGCAATGTGGTCCTTGTTGTGCTTGTACAGCTTCATTGTATTCACATCATTTGTTTCTGTGGAAAAATAAAATAAATATCACGCGCAGCCTTGCCTAATGTTGGCTTATTGAAATACCTGAGACTATTCAACCAATTTTAATGAAACTTTATAAGCATACTAACAAAATGCTAACTGTTATGTCTGCAAAGTTTAATTTCCATCGGATCAATTGTTTATGTGTTAAAAGATAATTATGTATGTACAGTACGTAACACATTGACCACATGCAGGTACTGATGAAATACCTGAAACTATTTGCCCGATTTTTATTAAACTGTATAAGCATAATAATAATACGCTAACTGTTATGTTTGCACAGTTTTATTGCAACCAGTCAAGTATATAACACCTAGAGAATACCTGAGACTATTCCACAGATTTTCGTTAAACTGTACAAGCACAATACCAATATGCTGGTTGTTGTGCCTGCAAAATTTCACAGCAATCGGATTAACAGCTTAAAAAAAAAAGCGTCTTAAAATAAATGGTTTTATTTCCGAGATGGAGGCATTTTAATGGAAGTGTATGTGTTGCAGTACACACATATTACCTATCAAGTTCGTGGTTGGCAATTAAAGCCTTCATAACAGCGCGGTGTGTCATTGGCTGAAGGGAATCCACGCTACGGGTATAGAGGCGTTCGCGGCCCAGCAAGCAACCAGCAACCAACCACCAAGGCAGGATAAGATAGCCAATAGAGTCGACCACCACTCAGAGCCAACAACAGGGTCTACCACAGGAATGCTGACTGAGCCTGAGAGTGTTAGAGACGCGAATGAACACCGGAGACAATCCCAGCTGACACCCCGCCCGCGCCACGATTTAGTGGAAATGGTGAAGACTGAGGGTGGATATATGTATTGCGGGAAAAAAAAAAAATGTATATATATAATCAATAAATAAATGAATCATAAATAAATACATTACTTAGGGTGAATACTGCTATGAATAAAGGAAAGATTAAGTGTTTAAGTGGTTTTTAATTTAATTTTGAACTGATAAACTTTTACTACAAATTTCACAAAACTTTACCATAAATAGACAGAATATTCTCAAATGAATTTTTTTTTTTTTCTCGAATGAAAGTCTGTTCGTTTACAATCCAGTTGACCTGAGAGAGGATGCACACACTCACTACAAAATATAATACAGAAAAAAGACACACGCGACTTCTCAGCTCACGGAAAGAAACCATTTAATTTGAGGTGGTGGTGGTGGTGGTGGTTATGGTGGTGGTGGTGGTGGTGGTGATTTCGTAAACCACAAGGCAAAGTTACCACAATAAGACAACAATCGATTTCAGGCAAAATAATGACTTAATCACTATCAGCAGAGCATTTCAAACATTACAATACTGTATTACTCACACGACTCAATATTACTCTCCTCCTCCTCCTCCTCCTCTTCTTCTTCTTCATCATCGTCTTCTCCATCATCTTCATCAGGGTTGTCAGAAACAGAACTCGTCTCTGCGACTGTGTGGAAGAAGCCATGAGTAATTAAACACACACACACACACACACACGCCGCAGCAGCCAAGGTCACATGACGCCGCTACGGAAAATTATTCGGTCAAACTAAAATGCGGTCAAATTTAAAGGCTAAAGGTACGAGGAAGTTTTTTAAAGCTTAAGGCACGGGGACTCAGATGATGGAGCTATAAAGGCACGTAAAATAATAAAAAATCAAAAGAAAGAGGCGAGCCATACAAGAGAGAAAGAAAGAGAGAGAGAGATTCTTTCTGTCACACACACACACACACACACAGACACACACCTGAGCACGTTACATCCCCATAAAGTGTCAGTGAGATGGTTCAGCTCACTATGGTCTTCCATCGTGAAGGCTTCCTCTGGTATCCGTACACATCCATGCACCCTCCACCCTCCCCGCACCTCCACTCTCCTCCCCACCGTGATCCCCTCGTCCTTCATCAGGTGGAGGAGGCGCCGCCACTGTGCCGCCTCCATCCTGCCCCGCGGGAAGCCAATGGTCTGATATCTGGAAGGGAAAACGAAGGCATGATATTTATATTAATTTATTTAAGTTTGGTTGTTTGTTCGTTTTGCTTTTTGCTATTTAGTTATTGTTGTTGTTTTTGCTACAGTTTGTTTGTACTTTATTTGTATTTCCACTTCACTTTACCTAATATTTGTCTTTTTCATGTCTTTATTTGTATTTTCACATTTCTATATATTAATTTCTTTCTCAATATTCTTTTTTTCATTTAAATTTGAAATATTTGTTTTTCTGTCTATACATCCAGCTCTGGAACCAAAACGAGCATGGAGAAAGTAGCAGGTGTAGTGAACCCCATTACTACTACTGCTACTACTACTACCACCACGCTAATCCGGCCCAGGTGTGGAACTATCTAAGCCTGGCCAGGTGCAGTGATCTAACCCCAGCTAGACGGTGTGAGGTCACGGGCCGGATGCTCAGCCGAGAACTCCCCAGTCAGCACCGGAACTCTGGGACATACGCACCTCACGACTCATCTCCGCTCGCTTGAGTGTACACTAATAAACAGCAATAATGTACATCTCTAGTTTACCTCTCCATCCGTGTCTTGGCTAGTCAGAGGATACTAGAGGGAACAGAGAAGGGGCTACTGTCAGTTGCCTCAGACAGCTGTGTTTCGGTGAGGACAAGATGAGGTTTAGTAGAGGAGAGGTGGTGTTCCGTAGATTGAAATTTAGATCTAAGACCGCGAATGTTGCAGAAATTAATAAAGGAAAGTTGAGGGAGGTGTCAAGACATTTGGGGTATCTATCGAGAGAGTAATCAGACCTAGGAAATTTTGTGGCTCTCTATTGCAGGAGGAAACTCTGATGCTGGATTTGGAGTAATCATTATTATTATTTTTTTTTCAGTGAAGGGTGTGTGTATTCACCTAGTTCACCTAGTTGTAATTTTACAGGGCCTGGGTATCATACTGGTGTGGCCCCGTCTCCATATCTACACACATCCAACTTTCCTATAAAACTATGCACACTCCTTGCTGACACCACCTCCTCACTCAAACCATTCCACACCTCCACACAAACTATATTTCTTCACATCCTTCAAGCATATTCCCTTGGCTATCTTTTTACTATGCGATCTTGTAGTTCTATTTAAGTTTTCCTCTCTCAACATCATTTGCTCATTATCCACTTCATCCAGTCCATTCAACAGTTTATAAAGCTGTATTAAATCTCCTCTTTCTCTTCTTTGTTCCAAGGTAGGCAAATTCATTTCTTTTAATCTCTCCTCATAGGTCATTTCTGCCAATTCCAGAACCATTTTTGTTGCCATTCTCTGCAATCTCTCCAACTTCCTTATATGCTTCTTTTTATAAGGGGACCAAACCACTCCAGCATATTCCAATCTTGGTCTAATTACCATACTAATTAATTTCTTCATCATATCTTTATCCATATAATGGAAGGCTAATCCAATATTTTTTTATCAAATTATACGTTTCTCCAAACATCTTAACAATATGAGCCTCAAACTGCCCATGGTGTGTGTGTGTGTGTGTGTTTTCTTGTTTGGAGTGTTCATGACTCTGTCTGCACTGACCTACTGTCTGTCTGTATATTTATGTCTGCAAGTTTGTCTGTCTCTGTATGTATTTCTGTCCATATGTCTGTCTGTCTGTCTATGTGTGTGTTTGTCTGTCTATGTAGTTGTGTATCTGTTTGTTTGTGTGTTTGTATGTCTGTCTGTCTGTGTGTGTGTCTGTCTGTGTGTCTCTCTGCCTATCTGTCTGTGTGCTTGTGTGTCTGTCTGTGTGTCCGTGTGTTTGTTTGTGCGTCTGTGTGTATCTGTCTGTCTGTGTTTGAGTGTTTGTGTGACTGTATTTATTTGTGTGTTTGTGTATCTGTTTGTGTGTGTCTGTCTGTCTGTGTGCTGGCCATTTTCTTCCCTCTTGTCCTTGCTTAGAGCTTCATGAAGTAACCGGTTCCTTGGTCTTGCTCCCTAGCTAATCTGGTTTCTATATTTGAGTCATTTCTCTGTGATCTGAGTTGTGTGTCCTGCTTATCAGTTTTTCATTTTTAAAGCTTACTTTTTTGTGCAATAGGGAGAACTGCGAAGGGCAACAAAATATTAGAATAAAAAAGGCCCACTGGAACTGCAGTCTCCCCCCCTTTCCCCCACGTCCTCTCCACACACACACACACAGCAATTTCGACAGTCAAGTAAGAATGCGTTGAATGGACATCAGAAGACCGTCGCGATAATTGTCACACGCACACACACAAACACACACTCACCCTGTTCTAGGTTGGAGAGCTACAGCCACTTGACATGCTTCCTTTACCAGGTTTTCGTCCACGTCAGATAAGAGGAGGCGTACATTACCGAAGTCAGGCAGTGGTGACATAACCGCTGCTGGTGTTACCATCGACATGGGAATGTGTATATCTGCAAGCACACCACAAGCTCAGTCACCGCACACACACGCACAAACAGAAACACACACAACCGAGAAGGTCCGGGTTCGAATCCCGGACGCGGCAAGGCACATGGGCAAGCCTCTTAATGTTCACTTAGCAGCAAGTAGGTACGGGACACTACTCGAGGGATTGTGGCCTCGCTTTCCCGGTGTGTGGAGTGTGTTGTGGTCTCAGTCCTATCCGAAGATCGGTAAGTATGGAGGCAAGCTGGGTGATCAAACAGTACTGAACAAACACACACACACACAGAGCATTTACTGAAATACACTGGAAGGAGATGGAACACAACCTTCAAGAGTCACCACACCACACCACACTCACCAAGGCGGGTCAGGTTAGATAGAGATGAGGCGGCTCGAGTGAGTCCTGCGGCGAGGCGGGTTGCGTGCTCAAAACTGGATACAGCCAGGGACAGCCGCCAGAGGCATTCAGGGAGCAGCGCCAGGCAATCAGCACTCAGGTGACCATAGAACTCATTAAGGCAACTCCTGGAATGGCGAGGCTTTGAACTGCATAATACACACACACACACACTCACTCACAGTCTCTCTCTCTCTGTTTCATTACTATTATCAACGTAGAGTTTCCCTATTAGTAACAGTAGCAGCAGCAGTAGCAGTAGTGGTATTATTATTATTATTATTATTATTATTATTATCATTATTATTATTATTATTATTATCATTATCATGGTTATTATTACTAGTAGTAGTAGTAGTGGTATTGGTGGGTAGTAGTAGTAGTAGTAGTAGTAGTAGTAGTAGTAGTAGTGGTGGTGGTGGTGGTTGTGGTGGTAGTAGTGTTGGTGGCAGTGGTAGTACATAGTAGTGGTGGTAGTGACAGTAGCAGTGGTGGTGGAAGTGGCAGTAGTAATGGTAGTGTTGGTGGTGGTTATAGTGATGATGGTGTTGTAGTAGCAGTAGTAGTAGTAGTGGTGGTGGTTGTGGTGGTGATAGTAGTTGTGGTGGTGGTAGTAGTAGAAGTAGTACACACACACACACACACACACACATCTGCAGGTGAGCGTTTACCTGTGTATGGCTTGCAGCACAGTGTCTGAGGCGGGAGTGTCGCCGGGGTGTTTGTAATGGTGACGTAGGAACAACCCAGAGCAATGGAGAGGAGATAAGGCACGAACATTGTCTATATTCACAGATTTGTTGCACAGGTCAAATTTCAGTGTCTTCAATGGAGTAAGGGGGAGGAGTGCCGCAGCGCTGGCCAGTTCACTGTCTCCTATCTCTAGCGAGTCAGGAAGAGGATAATCTGTGACGTGGTGAGCGATGGCATGCAGGAAGCTTTCATCATAATCCGTGTGTTCCACCAGTGATAGCCATTCAAACCACCCTGCGCCAATCTCCTCTACCTGCTTTATCACTACCTTCATGGTCTTCTGGTGATTTGGTACATATTGTTTCGCCAACAGGCCCGCCACGAGGAAGAAAAGGTTAAGGTCAGCATGAAATGTCCAAGGCTGAGTGGTGGGGAGGGACTCATCCTGAAGGCACTTCATGATGTGCCGAGCTGCAAAATACTCGAGCAGTCCTTTGTGGGGCATCGAGTAGTGTTGCTCACGTACTCTGTTGTTGACGGACAATCGCAGCGTGAAGAAAGCTCCCAGGACTTCTCGGGGCGGCAGGTCTTCTCTCCTGCAGCTTTTCTCCAGCCGCTCCGTGTCTTCCTCTGAGAGGCTCAATTTGTCCTGCCGCAGGCCTTGTAGTGCCATTTGGTACATGTCTTCCACCACTCTTCTTATCCTCGTCTTGAGGGTGAGTGGGCTCTTCTCCCCCCATGTGGGATGCGTGGATATTCTATCATGCAGCTTTTCTGTGCACCACTCGTGGAAGTGAGTGTACAGGCTGGCTTGGGTAATGTTTTCCTTGATGCAGTCTTGTTTTTCTTCAAACAGTCTAACCAAGAATACAAGGTTGAGAGGAAGCTCAAACAACTTTGTGTTTTCTTGTTGTGTCATGAACTCCCTCAGCCTGTCATGGTTTGTGGAGGAGGTGGAGTATTGCAGTGCAAACTCTATTCTCTTAGTGACGGGAATGCCCTCAAGAGACAGATGAGATATGTGGTAATCCTTTTTATAACGCCTCACCAACCAGTCCACTCGCTCCGGGCGTGAGCTGACAAGGACTGACAAACATTTGTTATATTTGGCGATGGTGAGAACATTGGTGACGAGCTTCTCGGAAGTGTCGTTCATCTCGTCAAGTCCGTCTATGAGGAAGAGCACCTTACAGCGCCCCAAATACTTCACGAGTGGTTCCCCAAACACCGAGAGACTGGGCGGGAGGACCAGGCCCAGGAATGTCTCCAGGTCCTCGGCATCTGTGTCCCGGCACAGTATTCTGAGCACGATGTCGTACTCCTCCAGGCACGTGACGCGGCGGTCACACTCTTCCCTGCGCCACTCTGACACCAAGAAAGTGAGCAGGGTGGTCTTGCCACTCCCAGCAATGCCGCTCACCACGGCGAGGCGCGGTCTGTCATCGTGGGCAGGCAGGGAGGGGCGGCACTTCTCCCTCAGAACTTTTAGTACTTCTAAACAGTCGATTTTAGATTTTGAGTGTTCTTGCTGAAGAAGAAGTTTGTAAACACAAACTGTATGTGGACCCGTTCTTCGGGTCCAAACAGGAATGACAGCGGATCAAAACATTCAAAGTTTTTGTAGAGATCTTTGAGGTGATATGCTGACACTTCCTTAAATAAATCCAGTTTTTTCTCAAAGTTCATCTGAAGGATGACTTTGTCAGTAAAGGCTTGCAATACTTCATTTACTTGCATTTTCACATTGTCCATGAGGGTGTTAGTCTCAGCGCGGTATCCGTACCTGTTCTTGACGGCCTGAAGGGCTCTCAGGAAGAGGCTCTCTAAATCTTGAAGTTTGTTCTTCAACTGGTGTTCATCCATTGTTATCTGAGACCATTCGTGGACACAGGCGTTTCTTTCCTCTTTGATCTTATGTAAGAGCCCCTCCATCACTGATGGATCCTGCCAGCGTGCATCGTTGAGATCTGCCACACCTTCACAGGCCAGTGTTATGCTCTTGTACAGCAGTGTTATGTCAAAGCTCTGGCACGAGGGATCATTACTGATTTTCCTCTCCTCATCCTTGGTAAAGATTTTCTTCTTCGTCTTATCGTTGAGTGAACAGTAGTTGGCCGTCGAGGAGTCTTGGAGGCTGTTGAGGTGGTCCAGGAGGGTGGTGGAGGGGGCCTTGTTTGTGCCGCATTTCAGGGCGTGACAGAGCACGGCTGTTCCAGGACCCATCAAGATGTACACCAGCTTGAAACGCGAATAATCCTCCTGCGTCATGGCGGTGGCAGTGTAGGGGGCGGGGACGGGGGCGGCAGCGGCGGATGAGGCGGCCATGGCACTGGTTCTTCAGCAGGACTGTTCACGTTCAGTGCTCTTCAATGAAGTGGTTGGAACTGTGTATCGTGAAGAAATGGACTGTAGGTAAATAAATACACGTGTGTGTGTGTGTGTGTGTGTGTGTGTGTGTGTTCCTCTCTCCAGGCCTTTCCCTTCCACTCTCTCTAGGATATAATAAATCATATCATCATAGTGACAGTATAGTTTGTGGGAAGAGAGAGAGAGAGAGAGAGAGAGAGAGAGAGAGAGAGAGAGAGAGAGAGAGAGAGAGAGAGAGAGAGAGAGAGAGAGAGAGATTCAGAGTTCCGTTAAAGTGGTGCCGGAAATTCCTTCAACACTAGAACACTGCACATGAACATTTCCACCCACTGCTTGTCTGTAGGTCTTGTTTAGATAAAGAAAATGCTTTCTCAGAAGATTACACTACATCAAATTCTCCCACTCGCTATAACAATCCTTAATACTTATTGGATCAAGAAATAACACTCATAAATACATCATTCATTCATTCATTCAACCAATCAATCAAATTATAACAAATGCATAATCAAACATGCTTCCCTGACCTCTATAAGCAGCAAGTAACAACGTGTGTGTGTGTGTGTGTGTGTGTGGTTAACTCTTGTATTAGACGGAATAAGGATGAGAGGAAGAAGAAAGCCTTGTGCAGTTAGCAAGATCAGTAGAACAGTTAGCATGAAAATAGCGATAAAAGATAGAAAGAGATGCAACATTTCAGCCGTGATAAGGAGCCTCAAGAGAGTCAGTCAGAGGAGGGAAGTTGATGAGACGAAAAGCTTTTGATTCCACCTTACCTAACACAACTGTATGAGTGGAATCCCGTAAACAGAGGAAGAGTACTCCATACAAGTACGAATAAGGCCCTTGTACAGAGTTAGCAGTTGAAGAGTTGACACTGCGGAGACGCCTCAGAACTTCATAGACGCTGTTTTAGAAAGAGATGAGATGTGAAGTTTCTAGTTAAGATTATGAATAAAGGACAGACCGAGGATATTCAGTGTGGAAGAGGGAGGCAGCTGAGTGTCATTGAAGAAGAGAGGATAGTTGTCTGGAAGGTTGTGTCGAATTGATAGATGGAGGAATTGAGTTTTTTTAGGCATTGAAAACTAGTAAGATAAGAAAGATCAGAAGTCAGGCGTTCTGTGGTGTCCCTGCGTCATCTGTTGACTTCCTGTAGGGTTGGTCGTCTCTGAAAGGATGTGGAAAGATGTAGGGTGGTGTCATCAGCGTAGGAGTGAATAGGGCAAGAAGTTTGGTTAAGAAGATCACTAATGAATAATAGAGTGGGTGACAGGACATATCCCTAAGCAACACCAATGTTAATAGATTTAGGATAAGAACAGTGGCCGTCTACCACAGCAGCAATAGAGCGGTCGGAAAGAAAACAGAAGATAAACGAGAGAAGGATAGAAACCGCCAGTTTTTAAATAAAACTTTTTTTCCTTATGTAGAAAAGAGGGCCAGCCAAGGGCAAAAAAAAAAAAAAAAAAAAAAAAAAAGATGAAAAAAAAAGGCCCACTTGAGTGCTGGCTCTCTTAAAAGTGGAATAGCGTCAGCCAAAATTCTGGAGCAAATGCCTCGATACCTCCCTCTTAAAAGAAGACAACTCGTAGGAATTCGGAAATAGAGATGCACGGAGGGAGTTCCAGAGTTTACCAGTGAAAGGGATGAATGATTGAGCGTACTGGTTAACTCTTGCAATAGAGAGTTCGACAGAATAGGGATGAGAGGAAGAAAAAAGCCTTGTGCAGCGAGGCCGCAGGAGGAGGGAGGCATGCAGTTAGCAAGAACAGTAGAACAATTAGCATGAAAATAGCGATAAAAGATAGAAAGAGATGCAACATTTCGGCGGTGAGAAAGAGGCTGAAGATAGTTATAGTAAAGCTAAATTGTACCGATCCGTAGGGTGTTGTTTGTCATTCTGCCAGATCTCCAACCAAAACATTCAGCCTATACTACTCTGTTATAGATTGTCTTACCTCTCTTCCATCTCGTATTCTTCCCAAGTAGGGTGTGATCTCTTCAAGCACATTCCTTACGCCATCCTTTGATAGTCGATACCTGTTGGGATTTTTAATCTTTAAGAAATGTTCCACAAAAAAAGACGCCAATATATAATTATAAATAGATAGAAGCATTGAACTACCACGACTGGGATAATTGCCCTTTTCTTTTCTTTTTTCTATACCATGTGGGCTTTTCACGGGAATCTCTGGGCTAAAGGGGATACTTTTTGTGGTACCTCCTATCTCAAAGCCCACCCGCTAGGAAACCGTTGCCCCGAGTGAGGAAGCCCAACCTAGACTCTGACTGTGGACAAGATTCGAACCAGTTTTTTGCCCTGAGTGAGGAAGCCCAACCTACACTCGGACCGTGGACAGGATTCGAACCCGTGCGCTTGGAGACCTCTAGGATCCCAAAGCACGCATGGTCCACTGTACCACGGCGATGAATTCCTCTTCCGTGAGGTATACCATCGGGTCACTGCGATCCTGTAATACTGTACGTAGTAATCTTAAGCGCCGAATTTCTTCTATTTCCTCATAGTCAAGATCTTGTAGGAGATTATTAACAATGCCACGGAAAATAGGTAATATATGATTAGCGAGTACTTACATATACACTTCACTGCATTTAAAACAAAGTACAGGCAATTTGGTGGCTCAAGGAACAAGGAAGAAATTTTGGGTAAATCTTGGTGAGATTGTCAATAATAATAATAATAAAAATAGTGTTGACGATGATGATGATGATAATAATAATAATAAAAAATATGTAATAAATGACAATGTATTTATTTTAACCTAACAACAACAATTATAATATTAGTAAATTAGACTATAAGTATCATGTAGTAATGGTAAATCTATAAACCTCACCTTGCCTTAACCTAACCTAACCTAACCTTGCTGTGACCTAACCTGACCTAGTCGAGCCTATTTCAAGACAAAATATGTTTCGGAATATCAAATAGGTAATGGAAAAAGCGCAACTCCACCATTATCCACGTCCCTCCCTTTCACCTTGTTTCCCCGGTCCTCCTTCACAGCTCTTTCACTTTTAACAGCTTCCTCTCTCTCTTATGTATCAATATTTATTTATGCTTTTCCACTGTGATATTAAACAAAAATAACCTAATTTTAACCGGGGATGGATCCTTCCCTCCCTCCACGGCATATCAAGCTAACCTACTAATCAGCAGGGTTGTGGTGTTTACAATCAACCTGTCATACCTACTGCTGATAGTAGAGGGACGTGTGAGCTTAAAATCTTTTGTAAAATGGCCGAAAGTGCAAAATAAATAACTGGAATTAATTGTAGTACTAGAACGAGGCGTTGTAGTAACTTTCATTTCTGAGAGTGACGGGTGGTTTGATGGTTCACTTGTAACCATGCTGCAACATTCGGACACTCCTTATTTTGACTATTATACATATATTCATATATGATACGTACCATTTATACGAAGTAATTCCCAGCTTGGTGCAGCTCAGCAGATGTTTGTTTTGTGTGTGTCGCGCCGCAATCCCAGCGCGACCAGGCATGTTGTCTTAAAACATTTTACCAGTGATGATAGGGTTACTGCTTTGAAAGAAAAGAGAAATACTATCAAAATTAGAAAAATAACATATATATTGTTTATTCTGAAGCGATTTTATACATCATGAATACATTTCTTACATTTCGTCTTTCTCTTTCATGTGGGTATCCCTGCCCGACGTTGTGTGCTGGATCAACACCCCAATGTTCCAATATTGTGGGATCCTAGCCAGGCACAGAACCGCGTCAGATGCTTTTAAGAAATCGGATTCTGTGTGTCCACCTAACTTACTACATGGTATCCCAGGATTACACTGATTAAGAAATCGGCTGCCAGTCACCCACAGAGGAGGCAGATGCAGGGAAATTTCTTTGTTTTAGAGAAATTTTGACTATGACAGGGAAGAAAAATCGCTAAAAGGGAAAATTCTGGAGAGAAATATTAGCTCTTACGTTTTTTTTCCCCCTGAATGTGAGTGAATGAATAATTTCGTGTTTTGACCGTGAATATGTAGAAATAATTTAGTGTTTTGTATGATCTTAATTTCTGAACATAATAAATAAGGAAGTTCTTGGTTGAAAAGGGAAATTTTAGCTTGTATGCAGGGAAATATTGGCTATATAGTCGATCTGGCAGCTCTGGAGTCCCAGGGTTGCCAGATTGGCATATTTGGTGCCAAATTCAAGAAATTTGGCACTTTTTCAATGCGTTTGGCATCCAAAAAATCGAGTTGGCATCTTGGCACTTTTTTGGCATTTTTCGATGACAATCACTAATAAGACTTTATTCTCACATTTTTATCAATTTAAAGATCCCGCCTAATGTAGTACTTAGCGGCATTACCATCGGTGGAAATAAAAGACGAAAGCCCAATCAAGATCAGGATCAAGATTCACGAGAAAACCGAAACAAGCAGAAGAGGTCACAAGAAGAAGAAGAAGAAGAAGAAGGAGGCGTGGAGTGCAGTACACGTGGGAGGACGGTGGGATTCGGTGCGACCAGCCCAACACCACAGCCTGCCCAGCTTAAGGTAACCAGATTTCTGAGACACAATCCGGGGACATTTTCTTTGTCAGAATACTGTGGTATTTTTGGAGTGAATTAGGCAGTGTCAGAGGCCTCTGTTTGTGGTGAAAGGACTTGGTGAAAAATGGTTTAGTGACGAGAGAGTCAGCGGTGGTGTTGTGGTACATTGGAGGACAAGTGAGTAATAATTCTGTTTGGACAAAAATACATGAGGAATCACCAAACTGTGTGCAAATAAGATGCATCTGTCACTCCCTTGCCCTTGCTGTGCAACATTCTTTCAACAAATTACCTTCAAACTTGGGATTCCTTTTATCAGAAATTCCAAAGTGGTTTTCCAAAAGTTCTGTACGCAGAAATGCTTACAAATCTCTCTTTGATGTAATGACTCCAGATGATGAGAGAAAAGGGATACCAACTCCATTCCAACAACCAGCAGCTACAAGATGGCTAGTGAGAGGAAAAGTTATGAACACCATTCTATGTAACTGGGAAGAGTTGCATGCATATTTTATCTGTGCTTTTCAGAATTGTGGCCAAGAAGCCAAATTCAAAGCAAGAATGCTAAAAGAAATGTTAGCAGATGGGGTGAATAAACTTTACTTCATCTGCGTTACTCCAATTATTATGGAATTTGAAAAAGTAAATGCACTTTTTCAAGCCACTAATCTTGATCCCCACACAATGGAACATGAGCTCAATCTTCTTCATAAATCTATCAAGTCCAGAATTGTTACTGCAAAAGGTGACAAGCTCAGTGAACATGAAGCAGACTTTGGAGCACGCTTTGTACAGGAAATATCTTCTTATATGAAAAACAACCCCCTAAAATGTGAAGCCATGCAGAAGGTGAAAGAAATCAAAAGCCGCCGCTGCCATTAGCTTCATCACGGATGCTGTGCAACAGTTAGAAGTTAGACTCCCACCTGCAAGAAATGAGTTCAAACCTCTATGTAACTTGCATGCATCCTTCAGTCGTCCTGAATCAGGTGGTGGCTACTAGGCCTGTGTTCCTGACCTTACCATTTGTTAAGTTTGTAAAGCCAGAAGAAGTGGACAGGGTTGAGCAGCAATACAGAAATATGATTGTAGTGAATTGGCGTGAGGAAAGTGTGTTCAGTGGCAATATTCCACTTGACTCGGTGCAGTCCTGGGTGGGTATAATAAGCTCGCTCCAAAATGGAATGGGAGAACATCCATTCCAGGAATGATCAAAGTGGGCACTCTCATCTCTAGTTACCCCAGCAAAGAATGTTTTCTCACGTGACGAATGTGAAATCAAAATGAAGAAATAGAATGAGCACAAAGATGCTGGATGCCATTTTACGGATCAGATGTCACCTGCAATTGAGAGGAGTGTGTTGCCGGGATGTTGTTCCAACTCCAGAAATGCTGGAGTTGTTTACCTCTCATATAGAACAATGAATATTAAGCAGGAAAACATGCAATATTTTATTTTGTAGGAATACTGTGCTGTGATGAATTCTTTCATTACTAGTCTAACAACAGTTAATGTTTAGTAGGAAGATATGCAATATTTTGTGTTTTCTAGGAATACCATTGAACTTTCATGAATGGAATACCTATGTAGAAGTTTATTATGGACAAACATAATAAATATATCTTTGCACATCAGTGTGTGATAATAAATATGAAAAAAAAAGGACTTAACATATCATTGGAATGCCAGCATAAGATACTCCATATGTTTTGTGGTCGTTCTACAATAGCCAGTCTTGCATAGAATTATGTAACAGTATTCAAGTAGTTATTTAGTGAGTTTTGCTCTCTCTCTCTCTCTCTCTCTATATATATATATATATATATATATATATATATATATATATATATATATATATAATGTCTATATATTTAATTGACTTTGGCACTTTTTTGTACTACTTGGCACATTATTGGAACCAACTTGGCATCTTTTGCTCCGAAAAATGTGGCAACCTTGCTCTGGACTCACCAGTGTTTGGGTGGACATGGAGGAGGAAGGGTCCGAAGGGTGTCACGCTTGTTGCTCTATAATTTATAGAAGTATCGTCTTTACATGCATCAATTGACGAGATTTATGGCACGAATAAATTGACGAAACAGAAACATCAAGAAGAAGTAGTCAAGCAACCAAGACAATGATAAATAAGCACAGTTGTCAGTGTTAGCTGTGATAATATGCTTATCATCACTTCCTGTGTGAGGCAGCCGCGACCTTGCCACGCTCCCCTCACTACACACTCCACCACACTGGCTGCCTCACACATCATGGTAGATGTCTAAACCTGATGAAGTGGACAGAATAGTCTATTTTTAGCCCCTCAAACAAAATAGTAAAGTTTCAAAACAATTAGGCTTACCGTATCAAAAAAACAGTTAGGTTTTTCTGTTCCCTCCAACTGGCACACCGCCGAACCTTCCATAAACCTCTATTATATATTAGTTTTTTCATAGTATTCTTTGTATAAGCTTGGGTACATATACTGTATAATACTGCAAAGCTATGATACCTATGTTTTCCGTGCACGGGGCCTCTGTAGGACGGAACTATGCGGCGGAATGGAGCCTGATGGAGATAATATAGATAAAACGTACACCACTTACCGGAACAACATTGTTTATCTCTCTGTTCCTCTTCCGTCTTCCTTCACCGTGCCTTAATGTGTGTGTGTGTGTGTGTGTGTTGCTTGGTGTCAGCGGCGGGTCTAGAATCAAAATTTCTTTGGGTGGCAAACCTCAATTCCTGTTGTCCTTGCGAGGGCTGGCGAGCAACTGGGCGCCAGTGCTGCCAGATCAAGTTGCCAAAAGTTCCCTGTTTTGCCTAAAAATATTTCCCTATTTAGCGCAGCATTTCCCTGTCGTAATTTTTAACTTCTTACATACGTACATACACACATTCGTGTGTATATATATATATATATATATATATATATATATATATATATATATATATATATATATATATATATATATATATATATATATATATATATATATATATATATATATATATATATATATATATATATATATATATATATACACACACACACACACACACACACACACACACACGGCCCGGTAGCTCAGTGGTTAGAGCGCTGGCTTCACAAGCCAGATGACCGGGGTTCGATTCCCCGGCCGGGTGGAGATATTTGGGTGTGTCTCCTTTCACGTGTAGCCCCTGTTCACTGTTCACTGTTCACCTAGCAGTGAGTAGGTACGGGATGTAAATCGAGGTCGAGGAGTTGTGACCTTGTTGTCCCGGTGTGTGGTCCGGTGTGTGGTGTGTGCCTGGTCTCAGACCTATCCCAAGATCGGAAATAATGAGCTCTGAGCTCGTTCCGTAGGGTAACGTCTGGCTGTCTCGTCACACACTGCACCAGATCAAACAGTGAATTACACACACACACACACGAATATATATAGCTGTCATAAGTTCAGCTATCAATCAGGGGCGAGGGAAGGAAGGAGAGGGACGATATAAGGATCTCATACGTGTCATGACACTGTTTGGGTGAATACGGGTCTCTATCGGTCTCGTAGAAAACAGGTTCAGCTAGCTAGCCAGGGCGAGGGAGGAAAGGGAAGGGACGGTATACGGGTCTCGTACAAGTCATGACGCTGTTAGGGGATGAGGGAAGGAAGAGTGAACGGTAGAGGAAGGATATAGTGATCGAGAGAGACCTCAGAAGTGGATTGAAATTCAATTGAGAGGGAAAGGAAACAATAAATAATTGATAAAAATTAATACAAATAATTATTGTACGGATGACGGGTGAAGAGGATGGGAGGAGGACAAGGGTGGGGACTGCGGATGAAGGGTGTGAGTCCGTTGGTCAAAATTTCCCTAGATTTTGGAACATTTTGAATTTTCTTCCCTGTTTCCCTGTTGAGACCTAAATTTCCTAAAACAGGGAAATCTCCCTGCATGTGACAGCTCTGCTGGGCGCGGCGAAGCGATTTCTCAGTCAGTGCTTCCCTGAGTTCATGAAATCTTACCCTAGATTTTTATCGATTTTACCCTAGATTCGAGTGTTTTACCCTAGATTGTCGATGTTGCCAATTGTTGATTAATACACTCTTATCATACATAAGTTTAAATATTGCCCCTCCACCCCAACAACACACACAGGACTACACACTACAGCCACTACTGCGGCTGCTCTGTGTGGACTCGTCCTCGCAAGTGACTGACTGTGTGTGTGAACTGTGATCTAACCGTCCGAAGGTCCAAAACGTGTACGCGTAGTAGACGAGTGAGTGGAGACTGGGGAGAAAGGGAATGGGGTGGGGGGGTGAAGGGATGATACAAGTCACGGGGATGATTGTGTACATGAAAGAGAACCAGCCTGCCACCAGATTGGCACCATTCCAAGCACACCCATCCATAGAGCGGCAGATTACCCTAAAATGACCCTAGTTTCTACATTATCCTAAACACTACCCTAAGAAGGGTCCAATTACCCTAGTTTAGGGTATTTTATCCTAAAATGGAAGCACTGCGATTTGTCAGCGGGGGGTTCCCAACATTGAGCCTTGTCAGGTGAGGGAGCAGTTATTATTATTTGTAAGCTCTACGCAGGGCTTCTTTGTGGAATGAGAGCAGTAATGACTATTAATATGGTGTTTTTTGTAAATATTTTGGGTTCATTAATTTTGGTCTTTGTAGTTATTTCCTGATTCGTAAATGGTGTGTGTGTGTGTGTGTGTGTGTCTCTCTCTCTCTCTCTCGTGTGTATGTGTGTGTTGAAATACATTGTTGTATAAGTGCTTTTGAATGGTTGTCTGACTCCCAGCTCCTCCCTTACAAGCCTCCCCCTCACCCACCCCTGTATCAATCAGACAGTGAAATTCATCGCTTGTATGTGCACTGAAAGTGACAACGGAACTCACACAACAACCTCCAACCACGCAGCAGCATCACGGCCTGACCAAGTGGTACAACTTGAAGCGCGGCTATGGTTTCATCAGGGATTTGAGTACAAAAACTGACGTTTTTGTACACTTCTCCGGCCTAAATCGGTCTTCCTCGAGAGGGTGATAAGGTTCTCTTCACCGTCTACAAGGGAGACAAAGGACCTGAGGCTCGAGATGTGGCGAGGAATGGCAATAACACCAAGGCACGTGCTTCAGGCCAAAAGCCTCCTCCTCTCAGGACATGGGAAATGGAAGCAAAGATATCAGCTTGCATTTGCATAGCAAAAGTCCTTGCTGGCAATAACAACCGTCGCCTGCAAGTTCTCATCCCAATGTTCCTCAAGTACAATAGTCTACCTACTATCAAGATCCCACATCAAAACCGTTGAAGAGTCACCAGCCGCTTCGCCGAGACAACGATCAACCTTGCCACGAAGACCGGGTGGAAGAGGCTGCGATCATCGTCGAAGATGAAGAAGACGTAATAGTAGATGTGGAAAGCAGTGACTCAGAACCGCCACTCCCCATTGCCGTGCCTCCATCAACAACCAAGGCTGGAAAAAACAGAAGAAAGAGAAATCTACCCCCACGAAGCCGGACGATTCCTCTGAACACATCCAAGTGGACACCGCGGCGAGCGAGACCCAATCACCGCTGTGGCATGAAGTGTCCCACCCAACGAGTATAATAAATACTATGAGAGGAAAGCTCGCTAGTGTTCAAGAGTAACTACTGAGGCGTGCGCCTTGTGGTTGCCGGTTAGCTTATTTCACACCAACGCCACCTATGACCGTAAGCAAACAAGTCTCAGACCGCGTGCTTTGAAACTCGTCTCAGTGCTACCACTGCCTGGTTGTGGTATTTCATATCGTATGGTTGGTTATCTGAACTACTGATTGTTACTGATTGATGATTCATTTGTACCAGTTAGCATTAAATTGTATAATTATTCTGTCCATGCAAAAAGGTAAAGTTATTGCTTCCATTGTGATTTCGATTCTGCTGCAGGATAAATTTACAGCATGGTGGTTTTAAAGTGTGTAGTGTATAGAGTTTTAGTCATTGACTTGCACACTCTTGCAAGTCCAGTAAGGCAAACAATCAACATGTTACTACCTGTTCAGACGAGGCGTTTTCCAACGCGCGTTAGCAAACGCGGCGTTAGGAAACTACCATTCACACGAGGCGTTTTCAAACGCGGCGTCAACGCGACGCTTGTGTTTGTGCGTGCGTATAATATGTGTGAGCCAAACAATGCAGAGAGCAACAGACAGTAGTTCCAACCAGGATGGATGTGGAAGAGGCAGCATGTGCTTGGGTCTTGTTGCATCGCCGTTTGAAGCGGCGCAAGCGGCGAGGAAGAAGACATTGGATTCATCCAGTTTTACAAGACAGACTCACCCATGGCATGTTTGCAACCTTGTACCCGAGTTCAAGAGAACATGAAGCCAAGTTTTTCTACTCATTTAGAATGTCAGTGAAATCATTCCATGACCTGCTTGGACTTATCCAGGAAGAAATAAATATCTTCAACCAACAAGCTGTGTGCGTGTCGCGTGATTGAAAGCTTCCTCCAAGTGGAATATCCTAGACCTAGGGGTTGCCATAGTAACGCACATTCTCTCTCCTCATTGGTAGCAGCTCAGCCAACTAGAGAGCGTGCTGCTTTCAAAACGCGGCTTTTACCGCTGTGTGTAAACGCTGCCTGCCGTTAGCAAGGGACTCCGACGTTAACGCTGCGTCAGGCAAAACGCCGCTTCACGTGTGAACGGTTCCATAGACCAGAGGTTCCCAAACTTTACCATGCTAAGGACCCCCCAGATATTTAAGTCCCATCCGAGGACCCCCAGCCAATCAGAAGTTACTATTACCATACCAAGGTACCCATTATATGATTACAATGCAGTAAATTTACTATTTGCATATTCCTACACGAAGAAAGTCTTAAAATAAACATTTGAAATATTTTCAAAAAAGTCTGACGACACATGGCGCAATCGCTGAATTTTAAGTGCTTAAGTGTTTTGTTTAAGTGTTAGTGAGAAGAAGAAAAACAAAAGGGAAGTTATTTGTGATCAATTCAAGTAGTGAGTCATTTTTTATATAATTAATTCCATACTTAAGATTACTTAAAGATAATAATACTACTTATAATTTCCTTTCTAGACTTAAATCATTCCTACATATTTGAGCATTACACTACGTCGTAATAAATTCAAATTAACCCTTAAACCTCGGGGACTTTAAGACTTTTCACTCGCGCTAACTCGGGAGGTTTGGCGAGAAACACACAAAATAGCTTGTATTCACATACTGATTATACTAGGAAATTCAATAAAGAGTGAGTACAAATGATATTATGTCCACAACCGACTCTTCCTCTTTGCAATGCAAAAAAACCAGAAGCATCTAGATGCTATGGTTACCAAAATATCACAGGTTGAATGAGGTGCTATCATCGGTGTGCGTGGCGATCGGCTGCGCCGGCACCTGGCTAAAGTGAAAGAAAACGGGTACCTTCTATCCTCTCTCCTAAGGTTGGCGGGAGAAGTAGCGGACCCCCTAGGACCTTCTCAGGGACCCCCAGGGGTCCGGGGACCCCAGTTTGGGAACCACTGCTGGCATAGACTATCAGTGACTTTGCTAACGCCTCGTTAGCTAACGCGCGTTGGAAACGCCTCGTCTGAACAGGCCCTATTGCCCCCAACGTCCTTCAATTACAGACCAATACTTCAACACTTGCTCCTCCCAAAACTGTGTCCTTGATATCATTCCCCACACCTTTTCTTGACATTTTCATTAAATTCCTTTCTGAAAACAGGACGTACAATTTTCTGTTTATTTCCTCCTTCCCTTTAACACGTATTCAGAAACGCTTTGCTCCCTCACGACGACTATTTCTAAAGGCTTTAGTTGAAGACACTCATGTTTTTAGGAGTATTTCTTTTATGGTTCTGGTGATAGATTAGCCTCCTTCTTCCTCCTTCTCTTTTTCTCTGCTCTCTAACACTTTCCCTTCCTGTCGCTCGTCCTACTTTCCTCTTCCTTGTCCTGCCAGGTTTGTTGAGCGAGCGGTGCAGCGTCTGTTTGCCTATGATTAACTTCCAATGAGGCTCCACTGACTATTTTTGGCCACTGTAATGAAACTGAAATATTCCCTCTTGAAGAGACAGCCGACGAAGCACGGAATGCCCACAACAATCCAGTACATCAAGGCGGATCTAGAAAAACTTGTCCATCAGATCAGATCAGATATAACTCGCTTGTTTGGGTTTCATGGGAGAAGGACCTCATCACTCATCACACGGGTGACGTCACTGTCCGCTGCCACGCACACAGAAACCATCGCTCACTTCATTTTTTCTTTTTTTTTACGGTAAGGCCTATAGTGCCTGTAGACTCACTTGAAGAGTATATGGGAAGCGTTGTTCAGCTTCCGCCCATTAGTGGCGCAGGCAATTTTATATAAAGTGGTACCCATATTAGGGCCCATATCACCAGCCAACTTCATCTTGCGTGTAACCACCTGGAACCTGGGTATCATGGTGACATGTAGGTAACTTTAAACCACTCGACAAATGGCAAAGTGTTTTAAGGCTGTACGTGGTGGGATTCGAACCTACGCGTGGACATCTGCCCGATCCCACGCTCACTATGCTACCGCCTCCCTTCAGTGTCCTTGTCTCCACACACCCCTTGTCATCCTGCACCCACACCTTGCTGTCTTTCACCCTTCACCCTTCATGCTCCACGCTTCACTCTTCACCAGTCACCCTGCCCATCCTGCTGGCGGCGTGTCATCCTGCACCCACACCTTGCTGTTCTTTACTCTCTACCCTTCACCCTTCACTCTGGCCATCCTGCTGGCGGCGGCGGGTCTTGGATTAGGGACGGCCACCTGCTAACTCTTAAATGGCAAGATTTGTCTCACTTTGAGATTTGTCAGAATAGAGACTAATACACTCTAAGTGAGTACTTTTCCAGGTGAATAGTGCACACTGATAATGCTGAATGACTGGGCAACACAATATTAGATTAACCTTGTTTACAGTGTGAATATAACTACCAGATGTTAAAGACTGTAGCTCTGGTTTCAAGAGATATATCACGATGAAGAATTTCCAGTGTCTTACTAAGACGCCCTTAAATTAAATCACTTATATCTGATTATACAACACCATACGGCTTCATAGTTAAGCACAGGTTGGCTTGTGTGATCCGGAGTTCCCCAGTGACATCTGGTGGCCGCTCAATTCACCATCAGGTCCGGCAGTTGCCAGATGTGAAGGTTCAACCAGTACGACTCCCATTCCAGAGGCGGGTGAGAGCGACCTGGTGGTGTTGAGGCACGAAATAACACCAAACTGGCCGGACGGATCCACTGAAGTCAAGGGAATCACACTGGTCGAATACGGAAATCCCAACGGGTGAGTGTGAGAGAGTGTGAAAGTGAGTGAGAGTGAGAGGGGAGTGGGTAGGTGACGGATTAGAGAGGGAAAAGTTTAGGATTGAGAGAGAGAGAGAGAGAGAGAGAAAGAGAGAGAGAAACACACACTCTCTCTCTCTCTCTCTCTCTCTCTCTCTCTCAAAACACACTCAAACACGCAAAAGCACATCAAAACACATATAAACACTCCAAATACATCTCTAAACACTCAAACAAGTAAAAACGCACCCAAACACACTCAAAACACTCAAACACACCCAAATACAATCAACACACTCAAACGCACTCCAAACACACCCAAAACACAATCGAGACACTTAAACATACTCAATATACATGAAACCACACTCAAAACACACCCAAGCATACTCAAACACACTCAAAACAACAAACACACTCAATTACACAAAATACACCAAAACACATCCAAACACACACAAAACATCATCAAAATATACAAACACACTAAGATTACCTCCAAACACACTCGAAACACACTCAAAATACACTCAAAACACACAAAATACCCACACACAAAACACAAACATACAAACACACTCAAACATCCAAACACACTCAAAACAAAGAACACACAAACACATCTCTAATCACCCAAACACACTCAAAGCACACAAAAACGCATTCAAACACTCAAAACATCCAAACACACTCAACACACCAAAAACACACTCAAAACACACACAAAAACACACCAAAACACATCTCTAATCACCCAAACACACTCAAAGCACACAAAAACGCATTCAAACACGTCAAAACATCCAAACACACTCCAGACACACCCAAAACACACTCAAACACACACAAACAAAAAAACACACCAAAACACATCTCTAATCACCCAAACACACTCAAAGCACACAAAAACGCATTCAAACACGTCAAAACATCCAAACACACTCAGACACACCCAAACACACTCAAACACACACAAACAAAACACACAAACACATCTCTAATCACCCAAACACACTCAAACACACAAAACACATTCAAACACTCAAAACACACACACAAACACACTCAAACACACAAAAACACACACAAAACACCAAACACACAAACAACAAAACACACTAAAACACACTCAAAATACACACAAAACACACTCTTCAAACACTCAAAACACCATCAAAACACTCAAATCACCATCAAAATAGCCAAACATACCCAAACACACTCCAACACGCTCAAATATACATCCAAACCTCCAATTTTCCTAATCCAAACACTTTTTCCCTTTCCCCACAGAGGTACAGCGCCACAGAGGTACAGCGGGTGTTCCAGCGGCGATGTGTACGAAGATGGTGCTCTGAGGGGATCCAAACGCGTATTACCGCTCAAACGCGACATGTACTGTACCACCAAACAGTGCTGGCTCGCGTGAGGCAGGAAGGCATCCAGGCCAATACCACATCCACCTTTGTGTGATTCCGTGTTTGGAAGTGTGTTTGTGAGCGTGTTTGGAGGAATAAATTGTGTGTTTAGGTGTGTTTGGAGGACAAAAATGTCTGTTTGGGGTGTGTTTTGTAAGTGTGTTTGGGTGTGTTTTGAGAGTGTTTGTAGGAAAAATTGTGTTTGGGTGTGTTTTGAGTGTGTTTGGGTGTGTTTAGAGGAAAAATTTGTGTTTGGGTGTGTTTAGAAGGAAAAAAATGTCTGTTTGGGTGTGTCTTGTAAGTGTGTTTGGGTGTGTTTTGAGAGTGTTTGTAGGAAAAATTGTGTTTGGGTGTGTTTAGAGGTAAAATTTGTGTTTGGGTGTGTTTAGAAGAAAAAATGTTTGTTTGGGTGTGTTTGAGTGTGTTTGGTGTGTTTGAAGTGTTTGTAGGAAAAATTGTGTTTGGGTGTGTTTTGAGTGTGTTTGGGTGTGTTTGGAGGAAAAATATTGTGTTTGGGTGTGTTTAGAAGGAAAAAATGTCTGTTTGGGTGTGTCTTGTAAGTGTGTTTGGGTGTGTTTTGAGAGTGTTTGTAGGAAAAATTGTGTTTGGGTGTGTTTTGAGTGTGTTTGGGTGTATTTGGAGGAAAAATGTTGTGTGTTTAGGTGTGTTTGGAGGACAAAAATGTTTGTTTGGGTGTGTCTTGTAAGTGTGTTTGGGTGTGTTTTAAGAGTGTTTGTAGGAAAAATTGTGTTTGTGTGTGTTTTGAGTGTGTTTGGGTGTGTTTAGAGGAGTGTGTGAGTGTTTGGAAGTGTGTTTGACTGCGTTTGGGTGTGTTTTGAGTGTGTTGGAGGAAAAAAAATGTGTTTTGAGTATGTTTGGGTGTGCTTGGAGGTGTTTTAAGTGTGTTTGGTGGTGTTAGAGTGTGTTTGTGCAGAAAAACACACTACTACTACTACTACTACTACTACTACTACTACTACTACTACTACTACTACTACTACTACTACTACTACTACTACTACTACTACTACTACTACTACTACTACTACTACTACTACTACTACTACTACTACTACTACTACTACTACTACTATTATTATTATTATTATTATTATTATTATTACTACTACTACTACTACTACTACTACTACTACTACTACTACTACTATTACTACTCTATTATTATTATTATTCTCTCTCTCTCTCTCTCTCTCTCTCTCTCTCTCTCTCTCTCTCTCTCTCTCTCTCTCTGTGTGTGTGTGTGTGTGTGTGTGTGTGTGTGTGTGTGTGTGTGTGTGTGAGCGTGTGTGTGGTCATCATCATCATCATCATCATCATCATCATCATCATCATCATCATCATCATCATCATCATCATCATCATCATCATCATCATCATCATCATCATCATCATCATCATCATGTGTGAGCCTGGCAGTGTCCTGAGCGGGAGCGAAATAAAGCAATATTTGTCCGTGTTGGCGTTTGTTTGACTTGGTTTGGTCATTCATTTGTCATTTTGTCCTTGGCTGAGTGAGAGGAGAGACGAAAGGCTGACTGGGAGAAGCGAAGGAGATGAAGGGGAAGGGAGAGAGAGGAAGGAGAGAAAGGAGAGGTAAGGACGAGAAGACCGAACAACGCGAATAAAGACACCACCAACATGACGAAAGGGAATAAACAAAGCAAACAAGCCAAAATTTAAATCCGTAAAAAAATAAACGAAATTACGAGAATATCAACAATAAACTAAGGGAACATAGATGAATAAAACGTAATAATGACAGAGAGAGAGAGAGAGAGAGAGAGAGAGAAGACGCGAAAATAAATTCCCGTGAAGATGAAATACGCGAAAATAAATTCTAGTGAAGATATGAATGAGCGAATGAGTGAATGGTACTTAATGGTAGTTAGCTCGGTAAGCAGCGGCCGCTCAACACCCAGACTTATGATATGCTGTTGCCGGGCACTGTGTGAAGACGTCTTAGGGGCGAGAATTGTGGACAGCGAAACATAAGAGAGGGTGTTGTGCTGGTGAGGAAGGATTTGAAGGAGCGAATGAGCGAATGGTGCTTAGTGGTAGTTGGCTTATTAATCTCCACTGTATATTCAACACCCAG
>NC_059256.1:12666810-12676810 GCF_017591435.1 Portunus trituberculatus | reverse complement strand
AATATAATGTCTCTTTATTTGTCCTCTGTAGATATGTTGCTATTTCAGCTTATAAATTGATGTGTGTGTGTGTGTGTGTGTGTGTGTGTGTGTGTGTGTGTGTTTTGAATTACAGAAATAAAACAGCACAAAAAAAGGATGATGTTTAAACACTGAAGAGTAGGGGGAGGAGGAGAAGGAGGAGGAGAAGGAGGACGAGGAGGAGGAGGAGGAAGAGGAGGAGGAAGAGGTGGAGGAAAAGAAGCACTATTCAGATCTCCATTATCTTGTTTCATTCCGTATTCTGTGCTGGTTTACGTTCAATTACGTTATTGTTTGTATAGTTTCCTGCTGTTCTGTTCGGTTTGTCGTCTGTATTATGTGTTGGCCTGCCGTCGTTATACGCAATGAATTGATCAAAACATCGTCACGCCACTACCACTATCATCAGCAACATCACCACCTCCTGCCTCGCTCATCACACCTCGCTGCTTGCTCCACATTCCTCGCTCTCCTCGTCTCACCTTCCCTTCACCTGTCTCTTGTTCCACCTACAGGAACAATAATTGAGAACACAAAGCTTTATAACACAAATATTTTCTTGCCGCAGAAAAAAAGGATGAAAAAAGATGGTTTTGCGTTCACCTCTCCTGCCGTCACAGTCTCTTCGTTCGTACATTTCCAATTACAAATGCATTATTCTTTTTTTTTTTTCTACTTTCCAAATCTACCACCACCATCACTACCTGCGCCATCTCTCTCTCTCTCTCTCTCTCTCTCTCTCTCTCTCTCTCTCTTTGTGTCATTTACTCTAGTTCCTTAAAATGACTATCTTTTTTCTTTCATCCACTCTTCCGTATTTTCTAGCCCAGCAGGCGACCGAGGTGAATTACACACACACACACACACACACACACACACACACACACACACACAGGACTGAGACCACAACACACTCCACACACCGGGAAAGCAAGGCCACAACCCGTCGAGTTATATTCCATACCTATTTACTGCTAGGTGAACAGGGGCCACACATTAAGAGGCTTGCCCATTTGCCTCGCCGTGTGTGTGTGTGTGTGTGTGTGTGTGTGTGTGTATTCACCTAGTTGTATTCACCTAGTTGTAATTTTTCCAGGGCCTGGGTACCATACTCATGTGGCCCCGTCTCCATATCTACACACATCCATATCTACACACTCCTCGCTGACACCACCTCCTCACTCAAACTATTCCACACCTCCACACATCTCTGTAGGAAACTATATTTCTTCACATCCTTCAAGCATATTCCCTTGGCTATCTTTTTAGTGTGCGATCTCGTAGTTCTATTTAAATTTTCCTCTCTCAACATCATTTGCTCATTGTGTGTGTGTGTGTGTGTGTGTGTGTGTGTGTCTTTACATTTCCATTTGTATATAAGACGTTCAGAATAGTAATGATCTAAGCGCAAAAAAAAAAAAAAAAAAAAACTGAGATAAACCCACTTAAAGTTTTGCAACATTCAGAACGCAATAACTTTTTTACCGCGATGAGGTAGAAAGCTGTAGTTTTTTTTTTTCGCAAAATGAAGCTCTATAACACTACTTTGCGACCAGTGTAAGCAATGTGCAATTACGTTCTGAAGTTGCTCATTAACCCCTTCAGTACTGGGACTCAATTTCACTGTATGATTAGAAGATTTTATTGACATTAGGAAGGATCTATGGAGGTCAGATGATTAAGCGTCCAGAATTTTCACTATTTTTAATCCCCACATGAGTTTCTGGAGCTGTAAATCACCAAATAGTAAGCAGAATAAATACGAGAACACGTCTTGATACTGAAGGGGTTAACTGCATTTTTCTGGGGCGAGCACCTGTTTTTACGGAACAAAAATATTACTACTACTACTAATAATAAACAACCTCCACCTTTTTTTCTATACCACGTGTGCTTTTCACGGGAATTTCTCAGCTAAAGGGGATACTTTTTAAGGTACCTCTTATCTCAAAGCCCACCCGCTAGGAAACTGTTGCCCCGAGTGAGGAAGCCCAACCTACACTCAGACCGTGGACAGGATTCGAACCCGTGCGCTTGGAGACCCCTCGGACCCCAAAGCACGCATGGTTCCACTGTAGGAAAAAATCAAAGTTACTGTGTAAAGCTCTATGTGTGTGTGTGTGTGTGTGTGTGTGTGTGTGTGTGTGTGTGTGTGTGTGTGTGTGTGTGTGTGTGTGTGCGTGAGGGGAGCGACAGTGGCGGGCTCTCATTGGCTGTCGTAAATCACGTCACCGCATCCCTGCCTCCCCATTGGTCACTGAGCGTTCCGGGTGGAGATACTTTGGTGTAAAATTCTCTGTATAGTCACTTTAATGTGATGCCAATACGATTAATGCCTTCATTACTAGCGGAATTTCACCCTTATTGCCATAAAACTTCTGACGGCATAGATAGTGCTATACCACAGCTTGCTGAGACACGTCATTGTGAAAATGCAGGCCTCCCATTGCCTGCACAGTACACCCATCATTATTGAGTGAGCGCGAGAGGTTTCTTTTTGTCATCGGCTGCACGGCCGGGCGTATCCCTCCAAAGAAAGGGAATTTTGACCATGTTGCCGGCCGAATTTTGACATGGACGTTGCAGATTCGGAAAGCTGAAGGTCAGACGAAGAAAATGGTATACAAACCTCAAAATCGGCCAGGGTGGCGCTTATTTCACCACTATTCTGAACGCCTCGCACTTGTTGAGACTTCATATGACAAGAATTTTCATGTATGTATAAAATATTGATTATTTTTGTTCAAGGTCACAGGAATGTTTGGGAGAAACCTGCGATTAGCCTCGCATAAATCATGAGTTATTGCTTTTTCTCAAGTATCTGGACTGAGTAAAATATTTATTTTTTTCTGATCTGTAATAATAATATGCTGACTTGCAGCGTTAATGTTCAGTTTGTAGACACTTTAGATTATTTATGAGGTTTATGCTACCCCTGTGCCTTTATGGCGTCTTTTAGTTCTTGGGCCGGGGTGTCACGTCGTCCCAGAGGTTATAACACGTAGGGTCGTGGAATGATGCCTGCAAGATGCTTTCCAGAAGTAAACATAGTAGGCACATATCAAGTAACAAGGGACACACTGTCACTATGGGAACATGAAACCTCGCTAACACATCGATGAGGCAATGTCAGCATTATTGAACACACATTACAAAAACAGAGACGATAAAACTCCAATAATAAAAACTGAAGGGGCAGAATAAGGCATGCAATTAGTCACTGATCAAAACTACCACGGAGAGTTTGAAGAGTGAAATGCAACACCGCTTTGACGCAATGGCATTTTTTTTTTTTTTTTTTTTTTTTGACATTCATTAATCTAGTCTCCCATTCATTCATTTACTGATTCATCTTCAAGAAGTGTTGGTTAAGTCACAATTTTGTTTTTTTGAATTTCTTTTGTAGATTTCAATTAACTTGTAGCATTTCATTTTTCCCTTTCATTATTTTGTCTTATTATCAAGTTCTGAGTTTTGCTTTCCTTGTCTAGGGGAGTTATGATGATGTAATGATGTAATAAGGGGCCGCCGTGGTACAGTGGAACCATGCGTGCTTTGGGATCCTAGAGGTCTCCAAGCGCACGGGTTCGAATCCTGTCCACGGTCTGAGTGTAGGTTGGGCTTCCTCACTCGGGGTTTCCTAGCGGGTGGGCTTTAAGATAGGAGGTACCCCAAAAAGTATCCCCTTTAGCTCAGAAATTCCCGTGAAAAGCCCACATGGTAGAAAAAAAGAAAAAAAAGAATATAGACAATCACTTCAAGTTTTAATTAATTCCTGATATTGATGTCGTTGATGATGACGATGATGAGTGACATTGTTTTGAGTTTCGATATTTTATTCTTTCTTGTAGGCTTAACTTTATTGACATTAACTGATCTACTCATTCATTTACCGCTTCATCTTCTCCACGGACCAAATCAAGGACATGAGGTGTATACAGTACATGTGTGTGAAAATACATAGGAATTTGAAACCTTATTATGACAGAATAACTTTTGAGAGAAACATGCATTTATTTATTTCAGTTTATATATACTAAGTATGTATTAGTTTTGGAAAAAGTAATTGTTGTGTTATTTGTGGTGTCACTGTGTTGTGTATTATAAGTAGAAGGTTTGCAATGCAGATATACTAATTTGAAGTGTTATATTGAGGTAATGAGCACATCGCCGTAATAATAATCGAGATACGTACTTCGCTGTAACCCAAACTTTTATGAGTGAAATTACGTTGATCGTTTTCGTGTATGAAGATTGCAATAATTCTTATATTTTAATTAAAGAAAAGAAAATACAAGAAAATAATAATTAACGAGTGTCACGCTGAAGACATATCAGATGAGTTTATGTATTATTATAATTATTCATGAATTAATCAAATAAAATTGCCTTGAGTATCTCTAACCAGTATTCAGAAGCGTGCATCATTGCTTAACAATATGCAACAGATTGGACACAACATTCCCCTCTCCCTGGCTATACATGTATTTACCCGAGGCACATGACTGGATTAAGATCATTTCCTAACTCTAAACTCTGCTATCTCTAGGTCACCTACGATGGATCAAGGGTTAAAGCGTACAATAAATAATAACAGCTGCCGTTCATCTTTCTTCTCTCTCTTTCATCTTTTTTTTTTCTAAGCTTTTTTTACATTTTATCATAATATAGGTATACCACGGAGGCAACATTCCGGCGGCGGGAAAGAGGATGAAGACACTCAATCAGAGGAGAGGAGATAAGACGAAAAACTCTTCTTTCCACCCTGTCTAATAAATCTGTGAGTGAAAACACCCATACACAGCTACCAGTTGTGTGGAGGAGCTGGGGCGAGAAAGAACAGGCGGAGACACCTCAGAACGTTAATCTTCATAGAAGCTGTTATGTCTTCAGTACGCAGAGATGGGTTTCTGACATTGAAACATTTATTCAGGTCCCTCCAACTAGCAGAGGAGAACGCCAGAGACACCTCCCGTTTCGGCGTTGCTTAGGAAGAATTGGAGAAACAGAACAAGATACATGTGTGAGTTTGTGATTTGAGGAACGCAACGGAGAAGAATTTAAGGTAAGAAAAAATAAAGAATGTTAGGCGTGTCTGCATTATATTCATATCAGTGTATCGCAACTGTTGTTTGCTACGTGTTTCCCTCAACAGCTACAAAAATACTGTCAAGTAAAATATTTCTACATTGTCATTGAATAATCACAATAATAATAGTAGAATTAATGATAATATTGCACCAACCATGGCTGCCTTTAGTCGCACATCAACCATAGATGCACAAAATCCCACGAAAAAAAAAAAAAAAATCGGACATGTTGAATAGTACCACAGGAGTCAGGAGTGAACACAATAAAGGACTAAACAACACAGGAGCCTAGGTCGAGGAAGTCAGGTAGCTGGCTTTTGAATGTCACCCCAACCTGATTCATGGGTTCTCTACTACATGAGAGAGAGAGAGAGAGAGAGAGAGAGAGAGAGAGAGAGAGAGAGAGAGAGAGAGAGAGAGAGAGAGGGGGGGAGGGGGAGGGGGAGGAGATTGAATATGGAAATTAACACGAACATTTGTATATAAGACCACTCACGCGGACGCACTGCACAAGCGTCTCATACTGACGAGGGAACCCTTGCAGTACAGAGGCAAGACTGCTGTTACTCACGCATCAACTCTTACGTTTTCTTTCAGTGCAGTTTGTCTCTTCTTTAACTCACTAAGTCATTATGAATTGCGTTTAGTATACATACTTGTATGGTGAAGGAACTTAGTTTTCTTATACATGTTGAGATATTTTGGCACATTGGCTCTTGTATTAATTAAGGCTAGTACATTCTCAATTCGACAGAATCTCCTCTGTTTCCTCTCTTCTACACGGAAAGTCCCCTGTCTATTCCTTATCTATATTCTAAACCAAAAACCTCGCATCTCATATCGTGCTTAAATAGCCTCTATGGGGGCCTCTTGGTGCCGCCGTGGTACAGTGGAACCATGTGTGCTTTGGGGTCCGAGGGGTCTCCAAGCGCACAGGTTCGAATCCTGTCCACGGTCCGAGTGTAGATTGGGCTTCCTCACTCAGGGCAACGGTTTCCTAGCGGGTGGGCTTTGAGATAGGAGGTACCACAAAAAGTATCCCCTTTAGCTCAGAAATTCCCGTGAAAAGCCCACGTGGTATAGAAAAAAAGGTGGAGGTTGTTTATTATTATTAGTAGTAGTAATATTTTTGTTCCGTAAAAACAGGTGCTCGCCCCAGAAAAATGCAGTTAACCCCTTCAGTATCAAGACGTGTTCTCGTAAAGTGGACCAGTGTTGCAAAGTGGACCACTGGATTTCCCATTAAAAACCAATGATATGAAACTTCAAACAGAAGCTGCAATATTTTTTTTTTCTTCAACATAATGTACATCGCCCTTGAGTTTTGGTATTGAAAGAAATCTCTATTTTAACTGAATGGATCTAAGTTGAGATTTTTGCGATACTTGAAATTTAGATACCTTTGTAGTTATAGCAAGTTCTGTGTGTTGATAAATTCTAAACATGTTGTCTAGGTATCAATCGTGGAGATGAGTGTGTGTTTACTTGGATGTTAACCTAGTTGTGAGATGCAGGAAAACAGCCGTACTATTTTACTGTCCTGCCTCCCGATCCGTCTATATCAAAATTTTGCTTAAATATCCGTAAGGTGTTTGCACGCACAGTTTCATCACCAAGTTTGTTCCACGCTGCTAGACGTCTATGAGGAAAGCTGCTCTTCTTTGTCTCTTTTGGAATAACTCTTTTCTCAGTTTCCTTCCACGAGATCATCTCTGTCATGCTTCTCCATCCCTTCCAATACCCTATAGAGTGCGCTCATATCACCTCTCTCCTTTCTTTCCTCCATTGTAGTGAATAAATACTGTGCTCATATTCCCAAGTAGATTAAAAGTTTTACCTTGTGATCTTATTAATATGTTGGAATGGGTTACTCCCAGGTTATTTTTTCCAATCCTTATATCATTCTTCTTCATTTCCCAAGTAATAAATACCTTTTCTTCTATCATTCCTTCGAAACTCCATCACGGTACATTTCTTAGCATTATACTTCATGTTCCATTTCCTTGACCATTCCTGTATTTCCAATAAGTCTTCATTTAGTGCTTCACAGCCCTCCTGATGATCTTCGCATCATCAGCAAAGAGCCAACAAACATGACTGGTGCTACTACTGAGCTGTACTGTTTATAAGCATTGCTCTTTTTATAAATAATCACAGTGAAATGTGATTAAAGGAATATTCTACTGATAACTATGCGCAAATAAAAAAAAACCTAATCAAAATAAAAAGACCACAAAACTCAAGTAATCATCTTCAAATCATAATAGAAAAAAATAACTATAATTTAATCCCAATCAGAAAAGTAATCCAGGCCTTATAATCGTAATCATGTCCATGTCTGTTAGGGAGATGAACAGGTGTGAGAGGAAGAGGAAAGCCTCGTAAAGGAAGGCTGTAAGAGGAAGGAAGGAAGGCATGCAGTTAGCAAGATTAGAAAGGCAGTTAGCATGAAAATAGCAGTAAAAGATAGAAAGAGATGCAATATTCCGGCGGTGAAAAAGAGGCTGAAGACAATCAGCCATAGGAGGGGAGTTGACGAGACGAACAGCCTTACATTCTACCTTATCTACTAGAGTTGTGTGAATGGAAGCCCCAGCCCAAAAACATGCGAAGAGTACAAAGATCAGATGCCCAAGAACATGCGAAGATGAGAAGAAAAGCTTTACATTCCACCTTATCTATTAAAGTTTTGTGAGTGTAAGCTTCTATCCCAAAACATGCGAGGAGTACTCCATACATGGGAGGAGGAGACCCTTGTAAGAATTTAGCAGTTAAGGGAAAAAAAAACTAGTGGACACGCCTCAGAACGCCTATCTTCATAGAAGCTGTTTTAACAAGAGGTAAGATGTGAAGTTTCCAGTTAAGATTATGAGTAAAGGATAGGCCGAGAATATTCAGTGTAGAAGAGGGAGACAGTTGAGTGTCACCGAAGAAGAGTCGATAGTTGTCTGGAGGGTTGTGTCAAGTTGATAGATGGAGGAATTGAAATTTTTGAGTCATTGAACACTACTAAGTTTTCTTTGAAGTTCTCAGAAGTTAGGTGTTCTGTGGCGTTTCTGTGTGACCTGTTGAATTCCATAAGAGTTGGTCGTCTTTGAAAAGACATGGAAAGGTGTAGGGTGGGATTATCAGCGCAGGAGTGGATAAGGCAAGAAATTTGGCTAAGAAGATCATTAATGAATAATAGGAAAACAGTGAATGACAGAACATAACAATGAGGAGCACAACTGTTAATAGATTTAGGAGTGGCCGTCTACCACAGAGGCAATAGAACGGTTGGAGAGGACACTTACTGTAATGCAAAGTTACATAGAGAAGGATAAAAGCCACAGGAGGGTGGTTTTGAGATCAAAGCTTTGAGCAAGACTCTATCAAAAGCTTACGTTATGTCTAACACGACGGCAAAAGTTTCACTGTAATCTCTAAAAGAGGATGTCCAAGACTCAGTAAGGGAAGTCGAAAGATCACAAGCAGAGGGACTTTGACGGAAGCCATACTGGCGATCAGATAAAAGATTGTGAAGTGACAGATGTTTAATAACCTTCCTATTGAGGATAGATTTAGAAACCTTATACAATCAAGAGATTAAAGCTATAAGGCGTTAGTTTGAGGGATTAGAGGGATCAGGATGAATGTAGGCAAATTGCCAGCAAGATGGAGAAGTACAAGTTGATGGGCAGAGGTGGAAAAGTTTGGCCGGGCAAGATGCAAGCACCTTTTTTGAGAAAAATAGGAGGGACACACCCGCCATCAGGTCCACAATCCTTCAACGGGCTTAGACAAGAGACGGCATGAAAATCAACATTACGAAAAACTTTAATTTATGGCATGAAATAATTAGAAGGAGGAGAGGGGTAGAATTATAAGGTAGAATTATAAGCAAACGTTTGAGAGAAGAGTTCACCTTTAGAGACAGATGTGATGGCAATGTTACCATCAGGATGAAATAAAAGAGGGAAAGTTGAAGAAATAAAGTTATTTGAGATGTTTTTGGCTAGATGCCAGAAGTCACGAGGAGAGTTTGAGTTTGAAAGATTGTGACATTTTCTATTTATGAAGGAGTGTTTACCAAGATGAAGAACAAATTAGGCATGATTTTGGGTGGAAGTATAAAGTGCATGAAATTCAGGAGATGGAAGGCTCAAGTACCTTTTGTGGGCAGCCTCTCTATCATATATAGCACGAAACCAGGCTATGTTAAATCAAGGTTTAGAAAGTTTAAGTTGAGAAAAAGAAAGTATGCCTCCATGTCAGCATATGCAGAAGGATAAGAGGTAAGGAAAAGATCAAGAATGTTGGACGTATCGCCAAGACGGTCAGTAATACGAATAGGTCATGAAGGATGGCAAAGTTGAAGGCTAGTTTACAAGGATGGTCAGTGAAGGGAGGGGAAAGCCAAAGCTGGTGGTGAACACTGAAATCTCCAAGAACGGTAATCTCCGCGAAAGGAAAAAGAGACAAAACGTACTCCACTTTGGAAGTTAAATAGTAAAAAAATCTATCATAGACAGACTAGTTAGGGAAGAGATGAACGACATATATAAATTAGTTTCACTATGACTTTTAAGTGAAGATTGATGATGTGAAAACTTAGTATATTCACGATTTGGGGGACGAGAACAGGTCAAGCACATAGAAACGACATCCAGCTTTGAAGGGAACAGAAAAGAGGTTACCTTCAGTTGCTTCAGACAGCTGTGTTTCGGCGAGGAAATGAAAGATGAGGTTTAGCAGAGGAGAGGTGGTGTTCTGCAGATTGGAAATTACATCTAAGACCGGTAATGCTGTAAAAGTTAATGAAGAAAAGGTCGAGGGAGGTGTCAAGACATTTTGGTCGTTGCATAGAGAGGGCAGTCCGACGTGGGAATATTTATGGTCTTCTCCCCAGG
>NC_059256.1:12624310-12664310 GCF_017591435.1 Portunus trituberculatus | reverse complement strand
AGGGATAAAAGAGCATCAGTAGTAGACCTCATCTTTCGGAAGCCGTACTGTACCGATGACAAATAGTTCCCCTCTCCAAGTACCACATGAGTCTTACATTAACCATCTTTTCCAACACTACAAATACAAAATGTCAAAGATATAGGACGGTAGTTTGTAGCCTGAAGATTATCTTTCTCAGGCTTCGAATATGGGAGAACAACTGCCACAGCCCAAGAAGATGGAAAGTCACCGGTATGCCAAATCATATTATAAAAAAATAAAAAGGTAAAAGCAAGGTCAGACATGTGGCGCAAAAAGGCGTAAGGAATAATCTGGACCAGGAGAAGAGTCATGACACTGGGACAAAGCGGTCCGCAACTCAGAGACAGAGAAGGGAACATTATAAGACTTCCATCCAGTCGAAGAAAAGTTGACGCCGAGAGATTCCATACTGTGGCGGTAACGTGCACCGGGCGCTGCAGGATCCTTCCGGGAAACACTCGCAAAGTGTTTTGCAAAGCGGTCGGCGACAGTCTTAGGATCTGCCACCGTTTGCCCAGCAGACAACAAGGAAGGAGCAGAATACTTCCCAGCAATTCGGCGGACTTTGTTGAAGAAATCCGTAAGAGGGGTGTGAACATTAATGGAAGAGACATAGGCTTTCCAAGAAGCTCTTTGTGCCTCCCTCAAAACGCTCCGGGCCCGAGCACGGCATTGTGTGTGTGTGTGTGTGTGTGTGTGTGTGTGTGTGTGTGTGTGTGTGTGTGTGTGTGTGTTCGTTTGTGTATGTGTGTGTGTGTGTGTATAATTCACCAAGAGCGTCTACTAGCTATCCTTCAACATTACGGAACGAGCTCAAAGCTCATAGACCGATCTTCTAGTAGGACTGAGACCACAACACACTCCACACACTAGGAAAGTGAGCCCACAACCACATTAAGAGACTTGCCCTTTTGTCTTGGCGCTCCCGGGAGTTGCCATGTAATTGGAGCACTTCTGTTTGATAGCAACGCATCCTCTCTTGAATTCTATTTACCACACATTCTTGCAGAAAGAATGATCCAGTTTGATGAGTTTGTTGCGGTCCTTGTCTAATTTGCGGACTATATAAGGAATTTACTATATAGACGCACCTAATACATACATGAAATATATATTTGTAAGACAGAAGAGGAACGAACATCTAAAGACAACTAAAAATTCTAATTTTCTCTTTTCTTCAGGCAAATACCTACGCCCACGGGAGTGCTCGATATCATTTGTAAGTGTGTGTGTGTGTGTGTGTGTGTGTGTGTGTGTGTGTGTGTGTGTGTGTGTGGCTGTGATTAAGTATTCATAATTAATCATGATAAAAAAAAAAAAAAAAATGCGTTATTATAATCAAATCATAATCATAATTCTTTTTTTCTGATAATCAAAATCAAATCATGATATTTTTTTTATAATAATCATTGATTAAAATGTAATTATTGTGATTACTTATTTGTAATTGAAAGCATTGGTAGCGTTTTATGTTTTTTTTTTTTTGTATGTTCCTTTACCATGATACAGGTGAATGTGGGGTAAAGTGGACCAGTGGTGCATTAACCCCTTCAGTACCATGACGCATATTCTTCTTCATTCTGCTTATTATTGGGGATTTTATACAGCCTCAGAAACTCATGTGGGGGATTAAAATAGCGAAGACTTTAGCCATTAATCTTTTGACCTTTATAGACCCTTGGTAATGTCAATAAAATGGTTTAATCGTACACAAATCTGAAGGTAAAAATGTGTTCCTGTATTGAAGGCTCTCCCAACAAAACCATTCATACAACATTTCAAACAGCAGCTGCAATATAAATAGCTAGACCTTTTCCATGGGTAGTCTTTTATTTATTTATTTATTTATTTTTTTTTTTCATTTGTACCATGTGGGCTTTTCACGAGAATTTGTGGACTAAAGGGGATACTTTTTGTGGTACCTCCTATCTCAAAGCCCACCCGCTAGGAAACCGTTGCCCTGACTGAGGAAGCCCAACCTGCACTCAGACCGTGGACAGGATTCAAACCCTTGCGCTTGGAGACCCCTCGGACCCCAAAGTGCGCATGGTTCCACTGTACCACGGCGGCCCCGAAGCTCTTTGTGCCTCCCTCAAAACGCTTGAAGGTTGGGTAAAGTGGACCAGTGGTGCAGTAAGTGAACTACCACTGGCTCTCCCACCAAGACCATTGATACAACATTTCAAACAGTAGCTGCTAGACCTCTTCCATGGGTAGTGTTGTTGTTGAAGAAAGCGTTGTAATATGGCAATGCATGCAGTGAAGCTATGTAGTCAGTCAAGCGGGTTTCACAAAATCCCATCACGTCAATTTGTACTCCAAACTGATCAAAACACTGCTTAACAAAAGAGTCAAAATGAAGAGGAATACAACTATTATTATGAGAAAAAAAAACGAATGAAATCACCACCAGCAGACGACCGAGGTGAATTGCACAGATTTAATGAACTGTAACACGAAAAAAGAGAAACGTCATTGTTACAAGATTTCAAAGCAAAAAATTGGCCTTTGCATTCCAGCACATTAGAACATAAGCATTGAGAAGATCACTGTCAGGAATATTCTAATGGTAAAACTTGAATGAAATCACCAAGAACATGTAACGGAGATTTGCGATAATCATCTTTACCAAACAAATTGAAAAAATCTCAGTCTTCTAAATTATCAAGTGGAAAAACACAATAGATAAAAATAATACAATCAAAATATTGCACAGAGAGAGAGAGAGAGAGAGAGAGAGAGAGGCTGCCGTGGTACAGTGGAACATGCGTGCTTTGGAGTACGCGGGATCTCCAAAGCGCACGGGTTCGAATCCTGTCCACGGTCTGAGTGTAGGTTGGGCTTCCTCACTCAGGGCAACGGTTTCCTAGCGGGTGGGGTTTGAGATAGGAGGTACCACAAAAAGTATCCTCTTTAGCCCAGAAACGCCCGTGAAAAGCCCACGTGGTATAAATATAAGAGAGAGAGAGAGAGGGGTGGGGTATGATATTATCTACTTAAGAACCATTTCATTGTCATAGCATTTCATGATTAATAAGTTGATATTTTTTTCTCTCAGAGATATGTGATCTTTCACTCAGTAAAACCTACTAATTCGTTTGTCTTTTTTTTTTTTTTTTTTTCTTTTTTAACCAGATCGGAATGTTATCTTACTCCTGACTTATACTGCACGTTACCATCCTTCTGTAACGTAACAGTACCCGATATTTCATGCTCCATAGGATGGACTTGCTGCACTGGTAAGTCACACACACACACACACACACACACACACACACACACACACACACACACACACACACACACACACACACACACACACCTGTAAATCCTGTGAAAGAGTTGGAAGCAGTTAAAGCCGGGAGGTGCTAGGGTCGTGGTTGGGTCGCTTTCCCAAGATAAGTGAATTCGCCGTCCGCCCGTCGTCGAGCTAACCAGTCTGGTATTAGGTTCGTTGGGTGCTACTCGTTCGGTATGTAATGTAAGAACTGCTCAAGTTTTGCTTTAAATTGACAGTTGTGTTTCGGGGAGGAAAAGAAGACGAGGTTTAGTAGAGGAGAGGTGGTGTTCCACAGATTGAAAATTAGATCTAAGACCGCGAATGTTGCAGAAGTTAATGTAGAAAAAGTTGAGGGAGGTGTCAAGGCATTTGGGGTCTTTAACAGGAGAGGTGTCCGACCTGGGGATATTTTTGGGCCCCTCATTATCATTAGTACTTGTGGTAGGAGGTAAGATTGGGTTGACCAGGAGTTTTTCTTATTTCATGTCGTGGCCTATAGCGCAGGTAGGTAATTTGAAGAGTATCGGAAGCGCTGTTAAGTTTCTATCCATAATTCCGTGGTACAGTGGACCCATGCGTGCTTTGAGGTCCGAGGGGTCTCCAAGCGTACGGGTTCGAATCCTGTCCACGGTCTGAGTGTAGGTTGGGCTTCCTCACTCGGGGCAACGGTTTCCTAGCGGGTGGGCTTTGAGATAGGAGGTACCCTAAAAAGTATCTCCTTTAGCCCAGAAATTCCCGTGAAAAGCCCACGTGGTAGAAATAAAAAAATGAATAAAATAGCGATGGCAATATAGTGGTAACCATATTAGGGTACATATCACCACCGAAACGCATCTCTAGTGTAACCACCTAGAACCTGAGTATCATGGTGATGTGTAGGTGACTTTAAACCACTCGAAAAAGGGCAAAGTTTCAAGGCCGTACTTGGTGGGATCCCACGCTCACCACCCTATCCACCACGCCACCGCCTACCTAATAGGTTTGTTAGGTTCTTGTTTGTTAGGATAGGTTAGGTTAGGTTAGGTCACTACGCTCAGAATGACTCTTCCTATAGACTACTCTCATGATCTCCACTATCATCATTCACTCTAACTACCCCAGCATCATTGATAAAGAGATTAAAGACGAAAGCAAATTTCTGATCGTATTCCTTGACACCCCGCGAGGTAAGAACACAAGGTATCACACGTGGACTTCGGTCGAGTCGCGAACCAGTTAACTATCGCATATGCTGGCAAGTTATTTAGAGCAGTTTGGGTGGATATATTTGCCATATGTTCCTCACCCGATGCATTCCAAAATAGAGATCTTAGAGCACAAGTCATAACACATAATTGGAGGGCATAGACTGTGTGTGCGCGTAGATGCACACACGAATGGATGCACACACGCACGCACCCACGCAAACATCCACACCCACCAACCCAACCCACACACACACACACACACACACACACACTAATACAGTGATATTGTAATACAGTGATATTGTAACACCGCTAGCTGTTACGACAATACTTTTGTTTCAGAATGCGACACAGCCAACTGTTCTGGCACCTGCAGAGCTAAGGGGGGCTGTTTGGAAGACGAGTTCACGGTGACGGAATGTGGCAAATACTGCGAGTAAGGAATGCCACTCTTTCCGTCCTTCTTACCGCTGTGCGCATTGTACACCAATCACAGTATTGACGATCATGTTGGACACAGTCGTAACAATGATGATGATGATGATGATGATGATAAAGATAATGATGGCGGTGATGGGTGCTGGTGTAGTTTTGACTGTGTGTCTGTAAGCCAAAATGTGGATTTGTTTACGTGTGTGTGTGTGTGTGTGTGTGTGTGTGTGTGTGTGTGTGTGTGTGTGTGTGTGTGTGTGTGTGTGTGTGTGTGTTTGTCTATAAGAGTACGTAAAGAGTGTGTGTGTGTGTGTGTGTGTGTGTGTGTGTGTGTGTGTGTGTGTGTGTGTGTGTGTGATTGTGTGTGTGTGTGTGTGTGTGTGTGTGTGTGTGTGTGTGTGTGTGTGTATGTGTGTTTGTCTATGAGAGTACGTAAAGACGTGTGTGTGTGTGTGTGTGTGTGTGTGTGTGTGTGTGTGTGTGTGTGTGTGTGTGTGTGTGTGTGTGTGTGTTTGTCTATAAGAGTACGTAAAAGTGTGTGTGTGTGTGTGTGTGTGTGTGTGTGTGTGTGTGTGTGTGTGTGTGTGTGTGTGTGTGTGTGTGTGTGTGTGTGTGTGTGTGTGTGTGTGTGTGTGTGTGTGTGTGTGTGTGTGTGTGTGTATATATATATATATATATATATATATATATATATGTATATATATATATATATATATATATATATATATATATATATATATATATATATATATATATATATATATATATATATATATATATATATATATATATATATATATATATATATATCGTGTGATTAACAAGTTAATCACACAAGATGTCTGTGTGTCAAGATAGATGGAAACTTGAATTGAAAGGATCATCAATCAAACTTGTTTCAAGGTCTCAAAAACTAGTGGAATTTTGTATAAAATGTGCAGTAACCTTACCACATAATCTATGATCAGCATATATCATACACTATGTTACCCACACCTGGTCTAGAATCCATGAAACTTGTCGGCAGAGCGTCGGTAATAACAAAGCCCTAACTAACGAACAGGTCTCATAGCGATGTCGCAACGAGATCACAGAAGTGTTATCCATGAACACTTGTTGCTATTGGGCGTGCATGTCGCTAACCAGTCCAAAAGTGTTCATAGGATGCCGAAAGTCACGAGCGATGACAGCTAATAACAAAGCACCATTGGGTTCTGCCTGGCTGAGGAGTAGCATATTGTTTGTAAACTTCCATACAGCGTAACGACCCCACAGCTACTCACTCCTCACCACAGCCAACACTCTTAACCCATTCAGTATCAAGACGTGTTTCCATATTTGTTCTGCTCAACATTTAGTGGTTTTGTACAGCTTTAGAAACTTATGTGAAGATTAGAATAGTGAGGCTCTGGTCACTAATCTTCTCACCTCCATAGACCCTTCCTAATGTCAATAAAATCTTCTAATCATACCCAAAACTCATGATAAAAATGCGTCTCAGTACTGAAGGGGTTAACAATCCTTTCCATATGTCTACTGAGCCAGGAAAACCAGGAAACAATGACTTAACTGAATTGGGACCTTAACCTTGGTAAAGAGCTGTAGTGTCAGGGGTGTAGTGATTTCCAGCAAGCTTGACACAAAAACTACGAGGCAAAAGAAGAAGCGCCAGCACAATGGGATAAGTGAGTGGCCATTGTTCACAGCTAAATGTTTATTCCACAGGCGGGCCGGCAGCGTGGGGAAATTTGAATATTTTTTTTTGACATTGTAATATATATTTTGGCTGTTCCAAGATTTAATTATGTGCATCACAAAATCCTGTTTCTTGTGTGGCACAGCCTGGATGAGACTAAAGAGAGGTTATTTTGTGAGTGTCAATATTGACATAAAGAGATAGCGATGGCTTTGCGACACCTTGAGCACCTTGAGAAGTTGTTTGTATATTTAGTAAACAAGGACGTTTTAACGGCATGCCATTCATTCATGGATACCACTTTCGGTAGGGGGTGTGTGCTCTCACGGCGGTAGTCTCTCGATCGTTATAGTTTTGTGGATTGCACTCCTAATATGTTGTATTTCAATAGGGGTTTGTACGCGGCCATCTTTTCTGAACAGACTAGTTACACCCCAAAAGAAGGTTCTAACATGCATCTTTTTCCTCTTAAAAAAATCATTCTACTGGCCATGTATTTTCTGAGGCCAGATTTATGATGAAAGGCACACCACGATATTTATTTATTTATATTTTTATGAAAGGCACACCACGATATTTAAGTTAACAATTAATGTTGTAAACCTTCGAAATCATAATATGAATTTAATCTGTCCAGTATTTAGAACCACATTATTCAAAAACAGCATTATTAGCTCTGGGCCTCAACTCTTCAATAGCCCTATGATAAAGAATTAAGTTCTCCTTACTTGGGCCGCCGTGGCACAGTGGATCCGTGCGTGCTTTGGGATCTGAGGGGTCTCCAAGCGCACGGGTTCGAATCCTGTCTACGGTCCGAGTGTAGGTTGGGCTTCCTCACTCGGGGCAACGGTTTCCTAGCGGGTGGGCTTTGAAATAGGAGGTACCCTTAATAAGTATCCCCTTTAGCCCATAAATTCCCGTGAAAAGCCCACATGGTATAAAAAAAAAAAAAACTTACTTTCAATATATGCAAGAGACCAATTAAGGCTTGTCTTGTCTCGCTGCAGAATTTGTGATCTATAACTGTTTATTCACTTATTATTTCTCTTACGATCATATTTATTTCCTGCTGCCAATCCTTGTTATATATGTTCGCATTATTGATATTTTTGTCATTATATTGCATGTCCTTATTATATTTGTTGCCTCCTTCACACAAATTAACATTGTAGCTTTTAGGCTTACACTGCTTGTATGCTAAATCTTTGCATGAAGTAAAAACATGTTTCGTCAAGGAGCGGCGGCTCGACGGACTGTGGCTAATCATGGTTATTATTTTCACGTATTATATAGTTATGTACTGGCACTGATATTAACCCCTTCAGTACTGGAGCACATTTTTACCTTGAGTTTTTGGTACTATTAGACCAATTTATTGACATCAGGAATGGTCTATGGAGGTCAGAAGATTAATGGCCACAGTCTTCACTATTTCAATCTCCCACATGAGTTTCTGAAGGTGTATAGAATCACCAAATAGTCACTAGAATGAATATGGAAACACGTCATGGTACTGAAGGGGTTAACAGTACAACATTACTCACTTACACACATGCACTTATCTATTGAAGCTGCTGTAACACCTGTCAAGATGATAACTGTACTGGCCAGTGTGTGGGCAGCCCTTACTTCTGTACCGGTGGCAACTACATTGATGGAACATGCGCCGGAGGTAATTGTTCCTGCTGTGTACCTTGTGGATCCCCAGACGCCCAGTGTGCTGAAGCAGGTGGTGTGTGTGTCGGTGCTGGGAATGAATGTCCATGTGGCTCCCTACCCCATCCTGACTTCGGATGCACTAGTGGAGACTGCATCTGCTGTGTTGCCGTAAGTTGGACTACACGAATGTTCAAAGCACGTTCACTCATCTATTTGTACATTTATTTGTTCATTCATTCTTTCAGTGTGTAATATATCTATTCATTTTTCTTATGTAGGAAGGGAAACGGCCATGAGGAACCACAAAAACAAAAAAAAAACAATAATAAAAGCCACTGAGGTGACACGGTTCTCGAACACTGTCAAAACTTAGTCAAAAGAAAGCGATGAATGTCTTGAAGCCTTTTGAAAGAGTCCAAGTAAGAGGAAGATAGAAATACAAAAGAAGGAAGGCAGGGATGAATGATTCAGAGAGGTGGGTAGAATAGTGATATGAGAAAGAATTAAATTTTGTGGTGCGAGGCCGTGGGAGAAGGAAAAGCATGCGGTTAGCAATATCAGAAGACTAGTTGCCATGAAATTACTAGTGAAAGATAGCAAGAGATTCAACATCGTGGCAGTGACTAAGAGGCTGAAGACAATCAGAGGAGAGGAGTTCATATGACGAAAAGCTTTGGATTCAACCACCTTTAACATAAGACTAGCAGTGGAATCTCATCTCCATCCCAATACATGTGAAACTTATTCCATGCAGTGTCTAATAGCACTAGCTCTGGTCTAATAAGGGAGTGGGCCGCCGTGGTACAGTGGAACCATGCGTGCTTTGGGGTCTGAGGGGTCTCCAAGCGCACGGGTTCGAATCCTGTCCACGGCCAGAGTGTAGGTTGGGCTTCCTCACTCGGGGCAATGGTTTCCTAGCGGGTGGGCTTTGAGATGGAGGTACCACAAAAAGTAGCCTCTTTAGCCCATAAATTCCCGTGAAAAACCCACTTGATATAAATAAAAAAAAGTATTCTATTTCAGCGGGTCTTATCAACTTACTATTAATTAAAGGCAGCTGTAACCTCACTGAACGTTTCCCTTTCTGTCTCACAACTCAAGAGAACACTCATAGTCTGCCCTCTAAAGACAACTTTCCTTCACACAAATCTGCATGCACCTAAGAACGCACACACTTCATCAATGATTTCTGCAACCTTAGGTGTCTGTGGCAACTGACAGGTCATTTTCAGTTCCCTCTTTCTTCATCTTCATTTTCATTCCAAAGATGGGTGCTGTGTCTATGTGGGCAACGACTTAACTAGCTGTCATGCCCAAGCTTTTCCACCATCCAGCTACAACTTCAGAGTCACTGTCTAACTAAATTTATCTGTGCTGTCCACTTCTCACCATTGGATTTATGTCACTTAAGAGAAATCTTTTCCACGTCTTTTTAAGAGACGAGGAGGTAAACAGATCCCACAGAACACCTGACTTCTGATCTTTCTAAGGTTTCTGATTGGGGCAGAGAAAACTTAATAGTGTTCAATGCCACAAAAACTCAATTCCTCTATTTATAAACCCGGCACAAGCTTCCAGACAACTATCTCCTCTTCCTCAGTGGCACTCAAATGTCTCCCTTTTCTACACTGAGTATCCTCGGTCTGTCTTTATGCATAATCTAAACTGGAAACTTCTCATCTCATCTCTTGTTGAAACAGCTTTTAAGATCTTAGGCTTCCTGAGGTGTCTCCGCCAGTTTTTCTCACCCCTTCCACTGTTAACTCTGTACAAGGGCCTTATCCGCCAATGTAAGGAGTATTCTTCCCATGTGTGGGAATGTTTCACTCATACTGTTTTATTTGATAACATGCAATAAAAAACTTTACGTCGTATGAAATTATCTTCTCTGACTGACTGTCTTCAGCCTCTTTCTGCAAAAGATTCTCGTTTTCTCTCACCCCTATTCTGTCCATCTCTCAAAAGCAAGAGTTTATCAGTGCTCACAGTCATTCATCCCTTTCTCTTGTAAACTCCTTCTGTATTTAGGTCTACTGATGATCATACTTCATTTCAGAGGAAAGTTTCACGACGTTTAATTTTTGTTGTCCTTGGAATGTTTTCCTGACTTACATATAGAAATAACCGTAACCGTGTCTCTCTCCATCAGTGCTACCCTTTACTTGGCTGCATCGGAGGACACAATCCTGGAAGGTGCGTGGCTAATGTGACCATGTGCGACATGACTAAGGAATACATCTCCAGCGACGAATGTTCTAGTATTGATGGTAGCTGTTCCTGCTGCAAGACTTGCACACCTGATCAAATATGTGCTAGTGAAGGAGGCATGTGCGTCAGCAAAAGTGGTAACTGTGCAACAGGATATAGGGAGAGCATACTCGGTGGAGGCTGCTGTGCCGATGAGTGTAAATGTTGTGTTCCAGACCCGGTTAGTGTATCATACATCTTTTTATATACTGTGTGTGTGTGTGTGTGTGTGTGTGTGTGTGTGTGTGTGTGTGTGCGTAATTCACCACCACTGTCGTCTGCTTGTCACCCGGACAGCTTTCCCTATTACGGAGCGAGCTCCAAGCTCATAGACCGATCTCCGGGTAGGACTGAGACCACAACATACTCCACACACCGGGAAAGCGAGGCCACAACCCCTCCAGTTACATCCCGTATCTACCTTCTGCTAGGTGAACGGGCTACACATTAAGAGGCTTGCCTATTTACTTCGACGAGCCCGGGACTCGAACCCATGCCTTTTTGGTTGTGAGTTGAGTGTTCTAACCACTACACTACTCGTGTGTGTGTGTGTGTGTGTGTGTGTGTGTGTGTGTGTGTGTGTCTGATATAAGGACATGTTTTCAAGCTTTAAAAAAACATAAATATAATGAAATTTGTGTGAATATTTGAAATAGAAAGTACGAGTAAATGTCGAGAATTTACTTATTTCATTTCATTGTGGGTACTATTGCTAAACGTGACTTTATCCACTTCTTTCCAATCAGTGTTCTAATGCGGACTCCACCTGTACCGCTGATGCATATGGTACAGTATGCACTAGTAGAAACAGATGTAGGAATAAAAGGCTACAATATATGTCAAATGACACCTGTGAGTCATCTAGGGAGATGTGCTGCAAGGCGTGCATTCCCGACACGACATGTTCTAGTCAAGGAGGACACTGTATCAATGCAGATGAACGTTGTACGGGAGATCTTATAGAGAGCACTACCGGAAGCTGTTGTGATTCTCAATTTTGTAAGTGTTGCATTCCGGACCCCACAAAAACAGTAAGTGTAAATCTCTCTCTCTCTCTCTCTCTCTCTCTCTCTCTCTCTCTCTCTCTCTCTCTCTCTCTCTCTTTACAATGATACACTTATTTACAGTACATCAAAAAATGCCTGTTTTCTTCATTAATACGCAGAGCTACGTCTCGCTGAGTTTGGTCAATCAGTTCATTATTTGTTGATTTTTTATTTTCTTTCTATATTTTCCTCATTTCTTGTGAGTTGAGGAATAATGCATCCTAAATACTGTTCAAAAGTATATTGAAATTCTATGAAATTAAGCATCTGATTTGATTAATTGATCAGAAATATATTAATCTTCCTTCGTGGTTCTCCATCGTAGTGTTGGAATGCGACGTGCCTTACCAATCCCAATCCTGTTGTGTTTGGCTCCAATTGTAGAGATATTGGGGACTACAAATTTGACTCTGATTGTCGTACAAAGTGCTGCAAGAAATGTAAGCCAGACGCTCAGTGCTGCAGTGAAGGAGGGAGATGCTACATTGATAATTGTCCCGTTGACCTTCAGCAGTCACAAACTGGGACATGCAATGATGATGCCAACTGTAAATGCTGTGTTTAGTAAGTATTTGTCTACATATTTGCCCTTTTAACTTCGATATATCTGTTCACTAATCCGATTTTGTCGCGTTTACGTGGAAACTTTATGAAGCTGACTGATGGATGAATTTAAGTTATAAGAACATTAACTAAAAGCGATTAAACAATACAATCAAAAGTTACAAAATATCAAAATATACTATACAACTCAATAAAACGTTAAAACACATAATAAAAAAAAAAAAATCAAATTCACACTGTTGAAGGTACCAAATGTGTAAGATACGTGTGGCCTCTCTAAGACAATCTGAATACGACGGTCGCGGATATGGGTGTATGTCCAGTCAGGGAGGATGGAAGTGGTGATCTCTCCCATTTTAAGATGATTTATGAGATGGATGAGATGGAACTTATCCAAATTGTAACTTTATCAACGCGTAGATTGATGCTAATGTGTGATAAGTCAATAAATAGCAAAGAAATTGAAAAAAAAAAAAAAAAGATCATGAAAATACAGTTTAGTTTATAACAAGAAAGGTGTCATCAATAAGAGAGTGTTTCCTTTCTCTTTCCAGGAAGGTCTTCAAAGTGTGTGACCCTCTCAACAAGTGTCCTGCCCGCCCAGTGACGCACAGATGCACACCTTGAAAATTTGCCTCGATTATTTCCTTTTTTTTAGTCCTATCATTGCCATTCATCGATCTGAACTAAACCTGAACTAAAACCAACTTACTTCATGAATTACGAATAACCATATGACTTTTTCTTTTCTCTTCGTTCTATAAACCTTAAAAAAATAAATTCAACATGAGAAATCAATAGTCTCTTTTATTACCTGATATCATGACAAGGAGAGCACGAGCCACGGTGTGTGTATTGAGGGCGGCAAGGGTGTTCCGTGCACGCGAGAGAAGCTTTGTGATGGTGATGAAGAGGACGGTGACTGTATGACCATGATGCACAGGCAGGGATATCAATGGAGCCGCCGTGGTACAGTGGAACCATGCGCGCTTTGGGGTCTGAGGGGTCTCCAAGCACACGGGTTCGAATCCTGTCCACAATTCGAGTGTAGGATGGGCTTCCACTAAGTGTTCGGAAAAGGGCGTCGTGCTGGAAGAAGGCCTGTCTCTTAGAGCTCAACTTAAGGCGGAGTCGACGCACATAATTTGGCTTGACTGTCTTAAAAGGCCTTTCACTCCGTCCTTCCTTCCGCAAAGTCAGGTCAGGGCTAGGTCAATTTAAAAGGCAAGGTTTAAGAAAAGGATCTGCTTTGTCCTTTGATCAATCCGGCTAGGTCAATTTAAAAGGCAAGGTTTAAGAAAAGGATCTGCTTTGTCCTTTGATCACTCCGGCTAGGTCAATTTAAAAGGCAAGGTTTAAGAAAAGGATCTGCGTTGTCCTTTGATCACTCCGGCTAGGTCAATTTAAAAGGCAAGGTTTAAGAAAAGGATCTGCTTTGTCCTTTGATCACTTCAGCTAGGTCAATTTAAAAGGTAAGGTTTAGGAGAAGGATCTGTGTTGTCCTTTAATCACTCCGGCTAGGTCAATTTAAAAGGCAAGGTTTAAGAAAAGGATCTGCGTTGTCCTTTGATCACTCCGGCTAGGTCAATTTAAAAGGCAAGGTTTAAGAAAAGGATCTGCTTTGTCCTTTGATCACTCCGGCTAGGTCAATTTAAAAGGCAAGGTTTAAGAAAAGGATCTGCTTTGTCCTTTGATCACTCCGGCTAGGTCAATTTAAAAGGTAAGGTTTAGGAGAAGGATCTGTGTTGTCCTTTAATCACTCCGGCTAGGTCAATTTAAAAGGTAAGGTTTAAGAAAAGGATCTGCTTTGTCCTTTGATCACTCCGGCTAGGTCAATTTAAAAGGCAAGGTTTAAGAAAAGGATCTGCTTTGTCCTTTGATCACTCCGGCTAGGTCAATTTAAAAGGCAAGGTTTAAGAAAAGGATCTGCTTTGTCCTTTGATCACTTCAGCTAGGTCAATTTAAAAGGTAAGGTTTAGGAGAAGGATCTGTGTTGTCCTTTGATCACTCCGGCTAGGTCAATTTAAAAGGCAAGGTTTAAGAAAAGGATCTGCGTTGTCCTTTGATCACTCCGGCTAGGTCAATTTAAAAGGCAAGGTTTAAGAAAAGGATCTGCTTTGTCCTTTGATCACTCCAGCTAGGTCAATTTAAAAGGCAAGGTTTAAGAAAAGGATCTGCTTTGTCCTTTGATCACTTCAGCTAGGTCAATTTAAAAGGCAAGGTTTAGGAGAAGGATCTGTGTTGTCCTTTAATCACTCCGGCTAGGTCAATTTAAAAGGCAAGGTTTAAGAAAAGGATCTGCGTTGTCCTTTGATCACTTCGGCTAGGTCAATTTAAAAGGTAAGGTTTAGGAGAAGGATCTGTGTTGTCCTTTGATCACTCCAGCTAGGTCAATTTAAAAGGTAAGGTTTAGGAGAAGGATCTGCGTTGTCCTTTCATCACTCCGGCTAGGTCAATTTAAAAGGTAAGGTTTAGGAGAAGGATCTGTGTTGTCCTTTAATCACTCCGGCTAGGTCAATTTAAAAGGTAAGGTTTAGGAAAAGGATCTGCGTTGTCCTTTGATCCGGCCGGCCATATTGTGACGCTGTTAATGGTGATAATGGTGATGCTAGAGACGTTTTGAAAGGCCACACGCTTTATTAACTAAGTTCTCTTCAAGACTTTCCTTATGAACTATATGTAATGGTTCTTAATCCGCCTTCCGAGCAACTACACCCTTAGAACCACCATTAGATTTCCATACAGTACGTTAAGCGAGCCGAGATCCATTACAACACCAGAGACGGAAGCTTTGCCATTGATTATAATACTTCTTCATCCGCCTTACGAGCAACTACACCCTTAGAACCACCATTAGATTCCATTACAACACCAGAGACGGAAGCTTTGCCATTGATTATAATACTTCTTCATCCGCCTTACGAACAACTACACCCTTAGAACCACCATTAGATTTCCATACAGTACGTTAAGCGAGCCGAGATCCATTACTTTTTTTACCATTAATTATAAATACTCCTTCATTCGTCTTTAGAGCAACTACACCTGTTCCTAACTCCTCTGTGTACCGTTCCTAACTGTTCCCCGCACCGTTCCTAACTCCTCTGTGTACCGTTCCTAACTGTTCCCCGCACCGTTCCTAACTCCTCTGTGTACCGTTCCTAACTGTTCCCTGCACCGTTCCTAACTCCTCTGTGTACCGTTCCTAAATGTTTCCTGCACCGTACCTAACTTCTCTGTGTATCGTTCCTAACTGTTTCCTGCACCGTTCCTAACTCCTCTGTGTACCGTTCCTAAATGTTTCCTGCACCGTACCTAACTTCTCTGTGTATCGTTCCTAACTGTTCCCCGCACCGTTCCTAACTCCTCTGTGTACCGTTCCTAACTGTTCCCTGCACCTTTCCTAACTCTGCTGTGTACCGTACCTAACTGTTCCTTGCACCGTTCCTAACTCCTCTGTGTACCGTTCTTAACTGTTCCCTGCACCATTCCTAACTATTCCCTGCACCATTCTTAACTCCTCTGTGTACCGTCCCTAACTGTTCCCTGCACCATTCCTAACTGTTCCCTGCACCGTTCCTAACCCCTCTGTGTACCGTTCCTAAATGTTCCCTGCACCGTTCCTAACTCCTCTGTATACCGTGCCTATCTGTTCCCTGCACCGTTCTTAACTCCTCTGTGTACCGTCCCTAACTGTTCCCTGCACCCTTCTTAACTGTTCCCTGCACCGTTCCTAACTCCTCTGTGTACCGTTCCTAACCGTTCCCTGCACCGTTGCTAACTTCTCTGTGCACCGTTCCTAACTGTTCCCTGCACCGTTCCTAACTCCTCTGGGTACCGTTCCTAACTGTTCCCTGCACCGTTCCTAACTCCTCTGTGTACCATTCCTAACTGTTTCCTGCACCTTACCTAACTCTGCTATGTACCGTTCCTAACTGTTCCCGGCACCGTTCCTAACTCCTCTGTGTACCGTTCCTAACTGTTCCCTGCACCGTTCCTAACTCCTTTGTCTACCGTTCCTAACTGTTCCCTGCACCGTTGCTAACTCCTCTGTGTATCGTTCCTAACTGTTCCGTGCTTCGTTCCTAACTCCTCTGTGTACCGTTCCTAACTGTTCCCTGCACCGTTGCCAACTTCTCTGTGTACCGTTCCTAACTTTTCCCTGCACCGTTGCTAACTCCTCTGTGTACCGTTCCTAACTGTTCCCTGCACCGTTCCTAACTCCTCTGTGTACTGTTCCTAACTGTTCCCCGCACCGTTTCTAACTCCTCTGTGTACCGTCCCTAACTGTTCCCTGCACCGTTCCTAACTCCTCTGTGTACCGTTCCTAACTGTTCCCCGCACCGTTCCTAACTCCTCTGTGTACCGTTCCTAAGTGTTCCCTGCATCGTTCCTAACTCCTCTGGATACCGTTCCTAACTGTTCCCTGCACCGTTCCTAACTCCTCTGTGTACCGTTCCTAACTGGTCCCTGCACCGTTCCTAACTCCTCTGTGTACCGTCCCTAACTGTTCCCTAACTGGTCCCTGCACCGTTCCTAACTCCTCTGTGTACCGTCCCTAACTGTTCCCTGCACCATTCCTAACCCCTCTGTGTACCATCCCTAACTGTTTCCTGCACCTTACCTTACTCCTCTGTGTACCGTGTCTAACTGTCCCCTGCACCGTTCCTAACTCCTCTATGTACCGTTCCTAACTGTTCCCTACACCATTCCTAACTCCTCTGTGTACCATCCCTAACTGTTTCCTGCACCGTACCTAACTCCTCTGTGTACCGTTCCTAACTGTTCCCTGCACCGTTCCTAACTCCTCTGTGTACCGTCCCTAACTGTTCTCTGCGCCGTTCCTAACTCCTCTGTGTACCATCCCTAACTGTTTCCTGCACCGTACCTAATTCCTCTGTGTACCGTGTCTAACTGTCCCCTGCATCGTTCCTAACTCCTCTATGTACCGTTCCTAACTGTTCCCTGCACCGTTTCTAACTTCCCCAGGTAACTTCCACTTTGCCATCGTAATGTTAAGTAACTAGAGAGAGAGAGAGAGAGAGAGAGAGAGAGAGAGAGAGAGAGAGAGAGAGAGAGAAAGCCAAGCCACCTTACAACACGCAAAGCCAGGCCACCTTGTAACACACAAAGCCAAGCCACCTTACAACACACAAAGCCAAGCCACCTTGTAACACACAAAGCCAAGCCACCTTGTAACACGCAAAGCCAAGCCACCTTGTAACACACAAAGCCAAGCCACCTTACAACACGCAAAGCCAAGCCACCTTGTAACACACAAAGCCAAGCCACCTTGTAACACGCAAAGCCAAGCTACCTTACAAAGCCAAGCCAAGCCACCTTACAACACGCAAAGCCAAGCCACCTTACAAAGCCAAGCCAAGCAATCTTACAACACTCAAAGCCAAGCCACCTTACAACACGCAAAGCCAAGCCACCTTACAGCACACAAAGCCAAGCCACCTTGTAACACGCAAAGCCAAGCCACCTTACAAAGCCAAGCCAAGCCACCTTACAACACGCAAAGCCAAGCCACCTTACAAAGCCAAGCCAAGCCACCTTACAACACGCAAAGCCAAACCACCTTACAACACGCAAAGCCAAGCCACCTTACAACACGCAAAGCCAAGCCAAGCCACCTTACAACACGCAAAGCCAAGCCACTTTACAACACGCAAAGCCAACCCACCTTACAACACGCAAAGCCAAGCCACCTTGTAACACGCAAAGCCAAGCCACCTTACAACACGCAAAGCCAAGGCACCTTACAACACGCAAAGCCAAGCCACCTTGTAACACGCAAAGCCAAGCCACCTTACAACACGCAAAGCCATGCCATCTTACAACACGCAAAGCCAAGCCACCTTACAAAGCCAAGCCAAGCCACCTTACAAAGCCAAGCCTAGCCACCTTACAACACGCAAAGCCATGCCACCTTACAACACACAAAGCCAAGCCACCTTACAAAGCCAAGCCAAGCCACCTTACAACGCGCAAAGCCAAGCCACCTTGTAACACGCAAAGCCAAGCCACCTTACAACACGCAAAGCCAAGCCACCTTGTAACACGCAAAGCCAAGCCACCTTACAACACGCAAAGCCAAACCACCTTACAACACGCTAAGCCAAGCCACCTTACAAAGCCAAGTCAAGCCACTTTACAACACGCAAAGCCAAGCCACCTTACAACACGCAAAGCCAAGCCACCTTACAACACGCAAAGCCAAGCCACCTTACAACACGCAAAGCCAAGCCACCTTACAACACGCAAATCCAAGCCACCTTGTAACACGCAAAGCCAAGCCACCTTACAACACGCAAAGCCAAACCACCTTACAACACGCTAAGCCAAGCCACCTTACAACACACAAAGCCAAGCCACCTTACAACACGCAAATCCAAGCCACCTTACAAAGCCAAGCCAAGCCACCTTACAACACGCAAAGCCAAGCCACCTTACAACACGCAAAGCCAAGCCACCTTACAACACGCAGCCACCTTACAAGCCAAACCTTACAACACGCAAAGGCAAGCCACCTTACAACACGCAAAGCCAAGCCACCTTACAACATGCAAAGCCAAGCCACCTTATAACACGCAAAGCCAAGCCACCTTACAACACGCAAAGCCAAGCCACCTTACAACACGCAAAGCCAAGCCACCTTACAACACGCAAAGCCAAGCCACCTTACAACACGCAAAGCCAAGCCACCTTACAACACGCAAAGCCAAGCCACCTTACAACACGCAAACCAAGCCACCTTACAACACGCAAAGCCAAGCCACCTTACAACACGCAAAGCCAAGCCACCTTACAACACGCAAAGCCAAACCACCTTACAACACGCAAACCCAAGCCACCTTACAACACGCAAAGCCAAGCCACCTTACAACACGCAAAGCCAAACCACCTTACAACACGCAAAGCCAAGCCACCTTACAACACGCAAAGCCAAGCCACCTTACAACACGCTAAGCCAAGCCACCTTACAACACGCAAAGCCAAGCCACCTTACAACACGCAAAGCCAAGCCACCTTACAACATGCAAAGCCAAGCCACCTTATAACACGCAAAGCCAAGCCACCTTACAACACGCAAAGCCACCTTACAACACGCAAAGCCACCTTACAACAAGCCAAGCCAAGCCACCTTACAACACGCCAAGCCAAGCCACCTTACAACAGCCAAGCCACCTTACACAAGCCACCCACAACAGCCAAGCCACCTTACAACACGCAAAGCCAAGCCACCTTACAACACGCAAAGCCAAGCCACCTTACAACACGCAAAGCCAAGCCACCTTGTAACACGCAAAGCCAAGCCACCTTACAACACGCAAAGCCAAGCCACCTTACAACACGCAAAGCCAAGCCACCTTACAACACGCAAAGCCAAGCCACCTTACAAAGCCAAGCCAAGCCACCTTACAACACACAAAGCCAAGCCACCTTGTAACACACAAAGCCAAGCCACCTTACAACACGCAAATCCAAGCCACCTTACAACACGCAAATCCAAGCCACCTTACAAAGCCAAGCCAAGCCTCCTTACAACATGCAAAGCCAAGCCACCTTACAACACACAAAGCCAAGCCACCTTACAACACGCAAAGCCAAGCCACCTTGTAACACGCAAAGCCAAGCCACCTTACAACACGCAAAGCCAAACCACCTTACAACACGCTAAGCCAAGCCACCTTACAACACACAAAGCCAAACCACCTTACAACACGCAAAGCCAAGCCACCTTACAACACGCTAAGCCAAGCCACCTTACAACACGCAAAGCCAAGCCACCTTACAACACGCAAACCCAAGCCACCTTACAAAGCCAAGCCACCTTGTAACACGCAAAGCCAAGCCACCTTACAACACACAAAGCCAAGCCACCTTACAACACGCAAAGCCAAGCCACCTTACAACACACAAAGCCAAGCCACCTTACAACACGCAAAGCCAAGCCACCTTACAACACGCAAAGCCAAGCCACCTTACAACACACAAAGCCAAGCCACCTTACAACACGCAAAGCCAAGCCACCTTACAACACGCAAAGCCAAACCACCTTACAACACGCAAAGCCAAGCCACCTTACCTCTTAAAATCGACAAAATCTTTTATTTCATAATTGTGATAGTCTCCCTCTCTCTCTCTCTCTCAGGTGTCATGATAGTAAATAGTTAGCCAATACTATTTGAACCATGCAGTAATAGTATACAATCACTATTCCTAAACTAACTTGGTACTCACTCTCTCTCTCTCTCTCTCTCGGTCTCTCTTCCTCCCAGCGTCCTGTCGGCAGTCCTCACACTTCACCGTTCCTAACTCCTCTGTGTACCGTTCCTAACTGAGACGCTCTGGAGGGACGAAGATTGTGTTGAATTACATAACTTGTCTTCTTTATGGCGCGTGAGTTTGTTTTTAATGGTGTTGAAGCTTTTTTTTTTTTAATGGGGTTTGAATCTCTTATCGACGCTTCGGTCCTGCGTCGAGTTAGTCTCAAACACCTTTTATTGTTAATCCTCCTTCGCAAAAGGTTCATGGTTTCGAAGGTTATATAGGAACTTTAGGCTGTCTCCCCCCCCCCTCTCTCTCTCTCTCTCTGGAGGCTTAAAGGTAATCAAATAGGTTCGAATACCATAATTATTTGAACAGATGGGAAGAATGACAGCCAGGAATAGCCAGATAGAGGAGGAGGAGGAGGAGGAAGAGGAAGAAGAGGAAGAGGAGGAGGAGGAGGAGGAAACAAGCTAAACACGTATCAAGGAGAAGAACAAGAGAGAAGAAGACACTTTCCTGGTGGTGGCAGAGGAGGAGGAGGAGGAGGAAGAAGAAGAGGATCTATTCCTATCTATCCTCTATCTTAAGAAAAAAAAACTAAATATTTCTTTTATTTCTCACATGCAACAAACTTAGCAATTAGACTTTAAGGAATTGAGTAGCTTTTAGAAGAAGATTGAACACATTTATTACTCAAAAGGGTTCAGTCAGGCATGAGGCAAGTGGCAGTTCGCTTCCTGATGAGATAATGGAAAGTTGAAGGATAGGATATAAGGAATATGTTAATGGTGAAAGGAATAGGGAGGAATAGATGGGAAAGCGTGTGTGTGTGTGTGTCTCAGTGCGGTGGTGGTGTTGTGAGCAGGACGCCACACTGCACCACAGTCACCTCAGTAATGGGGCGGTGCTGGGCTGCCTCCTGCACCACCTTCAGGCCACGCACCACCTCACCAAACACATCAACATAAAGTCCATAACTACCACCAGGTTTACAATTCCGTGTTATGATGCCAAACTGAGTGTCCCGTGCAGAGTCTCTCCACTGCTGCCACACCGCCCCCGCCTTGCCTGAGTACCAGTAGTCACCATAGTATAAATTGGGCAGTACAGGGGCTCCTCCCTCCCCATCATTGGTCTCATAGTCACCTCCCTCCACCCACTCCCCTGGCTCGCCCTCTCTCCCGACACTAAACAGCTTGGTGTTGGCGTAGCAGGCGCCCCACTGCCCCGAGCACAGCAACACAAACTGCCGGCCGGAGGAAGTGTCCTGGGGTAGACTCACCACCACCCGCCGCGCCGCACTGCCGGGCCACGCCAGGTCCAGGAACACCTCGCAGGGCGGGGCGGCCGGCACCACCTTGCCCATCTGCAACACAGGGGGGTTGTTGTTGCTAATGTCGTTGTTGTTGTAGTTGTTTTATTATTATTATTATTATTATTATTACAATGGATGATAGTAGTAGTGGTGGTGGTGGTGGGGTAGTTGTGGATTAGTAGGTGTGGTGTATCAACGTGAGATGACTTGACCCACCTGCAGGGTGAGGGCGTGGGGGGGCGGGGGCGTGGCCTGCAGGGAGTAAAGGTGCAGTTGACATGATTCCAGGCTGATTCTGGCGTGCCGACTTTGTCCCTCCACGTCCTGGACGGCCAACACACGGCCAGCCTCCACCAGGCCCCTGGCACGCTGCGTCAGCCTCAGCAGCTCCTCCGCCTGCAGGGAGGAGACAAAAAGTAGTAGTAGTAGTAGTAGTAGCAGTAGTAATAGTAGTAGTAGTAGTAGTAGCAGTAGCAGTAGTAGTAGCAGTAGCAGTAGTAGTAGTAGTAGTAGTTGCAGTTGCAGTAGTAGTAGTAGATAGTAGGGAGATGTGGTGGTACTGCATTACGGCACGGTACACTAGGTGGTAGTAGTAGTAGTAGTAGTAGTAGAGAGAGGTGGTGGTGGAGCAGCACAGCACGGTTGAGTAGGTGGGTGGTGGGTGGTACAATAGTAATCCTGAGTGAGACAAACGACATTATCCGTAGAGAAGCCAACTCTAGCCTCTAGCAAGCCACTTGATATGGGTTTTGAAGGTCAACAGTCGTATGTGACCCCCAGTATCCCCACTTTGTCTTGTGACGTCAAGGCTGCCCTGTTGAAGATGAGGCGTAGGGCTGCCGTTCTTCTGGAGACATGGAGGAGCTGGGTTTTGTGGAGGGCAAAATTTACTTGCCACAAGGCTGAGGAGAGAGATGTCAGCACATGGTGTAGGGAACCATCTTGATTGTAACCCAGAACCTTTTAGAAGCTTCAATGGAAATGTTCTCTTGTGACGCCCGCTGGGAGAAGTGTGTGGTTATGACATTTCCTCCTCGTTTATTGGTGAATAGTTAGGAAGGAAAACTTAATAATATAATGAGCAAGAATATAATACTCATAAATATCTGTAAACATTTAACTGTTGGAAGGAGATAGCTAGATAGAATATGTCACATGTAACACCTGTCACCTGTGCTCACACCCCATCACGTGACCACCAGGACCCCAAGGAATGCTGGGAGCTGCAACGCCCCAGACAGTCGGGTTAAGGGCTCCGATCTGACCAGCAGGCAGCAGGTGGCTAGCATGCTGAGCGCAGCGTGTGTGCGTGTCAACTCTGACACGCACATTCGCACTAAGACAAATAAACAGAGAGAGAGAGAGAGAGAGAGAGAGAGAGAGAGAGAGAGAGAGAGAGAGAGAGCTTTGAACCACGCCGGGCAGGATAGATCGTGCCACTCACCGTCAAGGGCGGTGCCAGCAGGGACGCCAGTCTGTCCGCGATGGAGGAGGCTGCGGCAGTGGCCGCCGGCAGGCTTGACTCCCCTGCAGCAGCAGCAGTGCCCGCTGATTCCAGCGCCGTCTGTGTGGCCGCAGCGGCTGCATGGGATGATTCCGCCACCTGAAACACCCACGGCAGTGTGAATATTTAAGGTCCCCCGCTGGTCACCAGCCAGCCTTCCCCATTACGGAGCGAGCTCTGAGCTCATAGACCGGGTAGGACTGAGACCACACCAAACACCACACACCAGGACAGGGAGACCGCAACTCCTCGAATTATATCCCGTACCAACTTATTAAAAGGTGAACACTGAACAGGGCTACACATTAAGAGGATCGCACATTAGGCTCGCCGATCCGGGACTCAAGCCACGGTCTTTTCGGTTGTGAGCCGAGTATGCTAACCACTACACTACGCTGTGTGTGTGTGTGTGTGTGTGTGTGTGTGTGTGTGTGTGTGTGTGCATTAATGGTTGGAAGTTAGTTAGAGTTTGTAATGATTAACAAAATACAACAATGTAATGTAACAATGTAGTTCATCATTCTGAAAGTCAACAAGTGTTTGGTGAGTGACTGTTATCTGTCAACATTGTTCAGGGTCAATACAGTACGTGTGCTGGACTACAATCATTGTACTGTGTGTGGATACTAAGTGAACTGTGCACGATGTACTATGTAGTGCAGGTCCTATAGGTTAAGCCTTAAGGCGTGCTCAACTCACAAAGTCAGTCAGTAAGTAGCGGTGGTGAGAAGAGTGACTGAGGTGCAAGCACACCTAATGTGGGGACACACTCACCCTGGCGACGGTGGTGACCACGTGGACGTCAGGAAACACTGCCGCCCTCTCCTCCTCCTCCAGCAGATGGTCTGCATCCTCAATCACCTCGTAAGCTTCCTGTCGTGTTGATGGGGTGCGCAGCTCCTGCAGCATGGCGTGCAGCGCCTCCTCTCTCTGCCGCACCTCCTCCTGCCTGCCCTTCACGCAGGACTCCTCGCTGCTTATCGCCTTCAGGGCACCCTTGCTCTGGTCCACCAGCGTCTGCAGCTCGTCCTGCAGCTGCTGCTGGCGGCCACACCACCCACCCAGGGTTGTCAGGTAGTCTGCCAGCTGGCTCTGCTCCTCCTGGCAGGAGCGGATGGCAGCCAAGACCTTCATCTCTTCCTCCTGCAGCAGGGACCGTGTCTTCTTGCTGAGTCCTGCTGTGGCCCTTGGTGCAGGCTGTGTCACTGCTGCCGGAGCTGTCCGCTGCTTCCCTGGCTTGGGTGCCACACAGGCCAGTCCTGCACCTCTCATCTTCCTGATAAGGCCCTCTGTGATATAGGAGATAGGGAACTGGCCGGCCTCAGGCAGGGCGTGACTCACCCTACATGTGGGGCAGATGATGACACCCTGCTCCTCCAGTTCATTAATGCACGGCGTGCAAAAAGTGTGACCACACGGCAGAGTGCGTGGCCGCCTGAGGGTGTCGTCGAAGGAGATGAGACATACTAAGCAGTCCTCTACGTTTTCGTCCTGGAATAAAGACAACGCAGCGTGAGGGACACACTGCACATAGCGCGGCAGGCTGCCACAGACCACAGTAGGCACCTGCGGCTGCTGCTGCTGCCAAGGTCATCAGTGTGGAAGGAATGGCCGCAGCAGCAGCTGCAGGAGCAGCTAAAGACACAAGTGAAGCCATCCTGGGGTGGTAGGATGCTCTAGGGAAGCAGGACAGTGAGGGACACGCAGGTGTGGGAGTGTAACACTGCACGATGGCTGCTGCTGCAGGAGGAAGGGAACACTGACTGTCCGTGCCACTCCCCAACCCAACACTGACTGCCATGTGCACCCCAACACTCACCATAGCTCTGGCTGCTGCTGGTGGTGGTGGTGGTGGTGATGATGCCCTTCCTTCAGAATGGTGGTAGAGGTGGTGCTGGCTGCCTTGGTGGAGAGTGACAGAGTGAGAGTGGCGTCACACTCCGCCTCCTTGTTCCTGCCTGGGTGGAGATGCGATTCACGTCACTCCAAAGTCAGCCTGAGACAAAGTTACGGGAAGAAATAAGCGCATGGTGGAAATAATGGAAAATGAATCTTATAGCCTTGTTGAGGCGGGAGGAACGGGACAGGACGGTGTGACGGTGTGGCGGTGTGGCGGTGAAGCCCTGGGACGCTCGCACACCGGAGGGGAGAGACTAGTTTCCGCAATTACTCCACACACTCTTCCACCTTCACTCCTCGCAAACTGAAGCAAAACACAGCTTATTATTTCGTATGGAGTTATTTTAAGCTTGGAATGAATTGAAGCTTCACATCCCTGTATTATGAAGAGTGAGGGACAGTGACGGCCAGCAGGAAGGCCACACAGACACAGAGACACAACTATGCTGGACTACACAGAACTCAGACCTGTGTGTGTGTGTGTGTCTGTGTGTCTGTTCAAGGCCTGTACTGGTTATCAGGAGCAACAACAGCCATCACCTCCACCACCACCACCTCTAGCAGCTCAGGCACACCACACTAACACACACCACCAAACATCACAATCACCACACACCAAACACTACCACACACCACCACACCACCACACACGCCACACACCAGACAGCCCATCCTCGTGTTCAGTTTGTCCTGTTTAACTACACACACACACACACACACACACACACACACACACACACACACGAGTTGAAGGAATTATTATAACTACTACTACTACTACTACTACTACTATTACGTGGCTGTCCTTGTACTATTACTACTACTATTACTACTACCACTACTAACACCACTACTATTACTACTACTTCTAATAATATTACTATTACTACTACCATCATCAACACCACTACTATTACTACTACTACTAGACTATTTCACAAAACAACCATTTTAACTATCAAGGAAGAGAGGCAGAATAGTTAGCATTGGAGGGAAGGTGGAGGAAACTTAGAAGAATGTCCGTGTAGGTGGAGGTAAGTGGAGGTAACTTGTGGAGGGAGATATGGAGGAAAAAGAAACACATGCACACACACACACACACACACACACACACACACCAGGCTGGACATTCATTCGGTGTTCAATCTTCCACTACCACAGCACCACTACACAGCACACTTACACAAAATACAGTGGCGGTATTCTGTTGATTTGCTGTGGTCCGGTGACACTACAGCCGCGTGTGTGAATGTGTGTATGTACGTGTGTGTGTGTCCCTGCAAGCACTCTGTCTTAACATGAAGGAATGTAGAGTGTGGACGCTGTGTAAGTTGCCAGTTTACTAAATACACACACACACACACACACACACACACACACACACACACACACACACACACAAGTTGATGGAGTTATTATTACTATAACTACTATTACTACTATTACTACTACTACCAAGACAACAACTGCTATTACTACTACTACTATTACTACTACTACTACTAATAATAATAATAAATGTTAAACTATCACTGTGTTCTTATGTCATGCAAGTCCGTCAGGCAGCGGTGTGTGTGTGTGTGTGTGTGTGTGTGTGTGTGTGTGCTTCTTTTCCGGGAGTGGCAACACTGAGAGGGAGGGAGGGAGGGAGGGGGGGGTGGAAGTGAAGAGTGTTTATGTTGTGGTAGGAGTGGTGGTGGTGAGAGAGAGAGAGAGAGAGAGAGAGAGAGAGAGAGTGTGTGTGTGTGTGTGTGTGCTTTAAGGCCTGCACCTCATTACTTGCAATACTATGCTCAGACTTTTCACACACACACACACACACACACACACACACACACACACACACACACGAGTTGATAGTTATTATTACTATAACTACTTTACTACTACTGCTGCTACTACTACTACTACTACTACTGGTGGTACTACTACTGGTACTACAACCACTACTACTACTACAACTACTACTATTACTACTACTACTACTACTGCAGCCAACACCATTATCAAGACAAAAACAACAACAACAACAACTACTACTACTACTACTACTACTACTACTACTACGACAACCATCATTAATACTCATACTACTACTACTACTACTACTACTACTACTACTACCACCACCATCAATACTACTACCGCTGCTGCAACTACTAACACTATTACTACTACTACTACTACTACTACTACTACTACTAATAATAATAATAATAATAATAATAATAATAATAATAATAATAACAATGCTCTATAGATAATTTTGCATATATTCTAAGACATCGATCTATTGAGTTTCTTTTATAGTATCCCCTTCAAAATTCCATAAGCTCTGTATTGAAGGTTGAAGGGGAAACTAAACTATTTTATCTAACGCCTTCCATGTCAGAATATTTTACAAAATGATTATTCTAGTTATCAAGGAAGAGAGGTAGGATAGTCAAAATTGCAGGGAAGGTGGAGGATACGTCGAGGAAGGTCTGTGTAGGTGGAGGTAAGTGGAGGTAACTTGTGGAGGGAGATATGGAGGAAAGAATAGGGAAATGTGGAGAGAAAAATGGTGGTTATGGTGTAAGACTATCTTATAAAACGACTATTTTGACTATCAAGGAAGGGAGGTAGGATAGTCAAGTGTGGAGAGAAGGTGGAGGAAACATGGAGGAAGCTCTGTGTAGGTGGAGGTAAGTGGAGGTAACTTGTGGAGGGAGATATGGAGGAAAGATTTAGAGGGTGTGTAGAGAAAAAAATCTGAAAAAAATCTGGTTTTCAGTAAAGACTATCATAGAAAAGTACTATTTTAACTATGATAGAAAGGAGGTAGGATAGTCACAATTGGAGGAGAGGTGGAGGAAACATGGAGGAAGCTCTGTGTAGGTGGAGGTAAGTGGAGGTAACTTGTGGAGGGAGATATGGAGGAAAGAATAGAGGGTGCTGGAAGAAAAATTCTGGTCTTTAAAATCAAACTATCTTACAAAACTACTATCTTAATTATGAAGGAAGGGAGTCAGGATAGTCAGAATTAGAGAAAAGGTGGAGAAACCATGGAGGAAGGTTTGTATAGGTGGAGGTAAGTGGAGGTAACTTGTGGAGGGAAATATGGAGGAAAAAATAGATGGTACTAAAGGGAAATGGTTGTCTTTGAAATTAACCTAACTTACAAAACATCTACCCTAAACATTTGCTGCAGATAGTGTACATATTGGAAATGTTGTAAATAGTAAGAACAACAACTTAAGGCGTGGCCAAAACCATCTAGAGTTATTGTACCAAACAGGAGAAGAAGTGAACATAAAAAATAACACACTGCTCTTAACACTGGTCAACAAAAAGGTCAATATGTAGAAAAATACTGAAAAAATATGACCAAGCTTTTAAGGCATTGTTTGATAACTGGTGTGGGGAAGAAAATGTCACAAAAATAGTAGTTATGTTCGTAGCACACTGCTTCACTGGACATACCTGCAACACACATGCCTAGTAGTCTATGATGCGGTGACCAGCTACTATTCAATCCTCTTTGTAGTGCTGCGAGGAGGGAGGTTGAAGACACGTAGCTCTTTATACACTTCATTAAAAGGCAAAGCTACATTTCTGCCTTGCGTCTTCTTGAAGGTATAAGTACCACAATAATACATTATAAAGTGTGAGATCCTATGAACACTGTGTATAGAAGCACATAAAGTATTGGATTCTCTTTTAAGGGATTGGATCACTGTTATTCTAAGTCTGCGTATGAAAGAAAACGATCTTTTAATGTATAGCTTAAGAAAAGAAAGAATTGACACGTAATATTCTTAATCTAATGCAACAGTAGGTACGAACTGGTTCATGCACAAACTATAGAACATTTTCATTAAAGTATTTGTCGCTGAAACTTTCCCTGTCACATTTGTCGCTGAAACTTTCCCTGTCACATTTGTCGCTGAAACTGTTCCTGTCACATTTGTCGCTGAAACTTTCCCTGTCACATTTTTTTCTTTTCTATTTATACCACGTGGGGTTTTCACGGGAATTTCTGGGCTAAAGGAGATACTTTTGTGGTACCTCCTATCTCAAAGCCCACCCGCTAGGAAACCATTGCCCCAAGTGAGGAAGCCCAACCTACACTCGGACCGTGGACAGGATTCGAACCCGTGCGTTTGGAGACCCCTCGGACCCCAAAGCACGCATGTTCCACTGTACCACGGCGTCAAATCCATCAACAAGTTCACGGTCACTCATGTTATTAAATGGAAGACACTGATTAGCATGGCCACCTACATTACTATAAAGAAGACACTGGTTAAGAGACTTTTGCGCAGAGCATTCCAAAGCTACTTACCCTCTACTGCCGCCTCACACCACCGTGCATGGACTTCCTTGTAGCACGCTGGGTGGCGGTGTGGGTTACAGATTCCCCAGGACGACCAGATGCAGATGCCCCAACGGTAGGACCAATCACTCCAGCATCCCCTACAGGACTGCTAGACGCAAGACCCCAAGCGCCGGCAGCAACCAGATCCGTGTTACCATCCATCGCCACTCCATCGCCACGGGACAACCTTTAGCTACCAGAAGAGACAACGCCACCTTCGCCGTCACGAGCGGGTGTGCCAGAACGACAGCGCGAAGGCAGCCCCTCACTGGATCTGTTCTTAATAATGAGCTTGGTATGGGGACAGTATGCTATTTTGCCTTGACTTCTCGCTTTTTGAAACTAGGGGATTTGAGCTTTCTTGATGTTCTGTGAGGCCTGGCACAAATCTTCACTGCTGAAAACTTTTGTTCCTTTGAGCTTATAAACATTTCTCATCACGGCCTCTCTCTCTATCACCGCAACGAGTGAATTGAATGATAATGGGGCGGGTGCTGTTTTAAAAGGCTGACTGACTCACTCTATGCGCTCGTTCCAGCTGCATGTTCGGTAGTCCAAGCTTGTCATTCATCGCCGCTTGTTCCCAGGTTTCGCCTTTTCTTTCCTGGTATGCCAACTATGTGGAAGTTATTACGGCGGCTGTAGTCTTCCTGGTAGTTGCATTGTCTTCAAAGTCCTTGATATGTTGTCGGTTCTCCAACAGTTGGTCAAGGAGATTGTTTTCACGGTTCCTGGCAAAGTCTTCCTTCAATGGTCAAACAGACTGTCACGGGAGATGATGTGTTACACGTTCTGGCTTAAAAAGAGAGTGATGACTATACTGCACTGTCTTTGCGGGTACGTACTGCTAGCTAATTTGTTTGATGACTTCCTTCTAGCTTCTCTTCTTCGCTTCTTGCTCCAAAGCGTCCTCATCGTGCTGGGTAACTTCCAAACCCTATGTCACTTCCTTTACGGCATTTTGCAGACGCTGAATCTTATTATCGTCCATTTGCCTGAAAAACACTTCAAATGCAAAACAAAAATCCCTTGTCTTGAGAAGCTAGGAGAGTCTTCCAGCTTCTTTCATCCAGTCTGGACGTGATAAAGACAGTGGAAAGTGGAGAGAGAGTGGAGCGATGGAACTACACGTCTGACATTTGCGGTCGTAGAGAGAGAGAGAGAGAGAGAATGTTTAGGATAGATAGATAAATAGATAGATAGATAGATATAGAAAGACAGAGAGAGAGAGAGAGAAACAGACAGACAGACAGACAGACAGGGGGCCGCCGTGAGTGCCATGGGGTTCGAGGGGTCTCCAAGCGCACGGGGTCGAAACCTGTCCACGGTCCGAGTGTAGGTTGGGCTTCCTCACTCGGGGCAATGGTTTCCTATCGGGTGGGCTTTGAGATAGGAGGTACCACAAAAAGTATCTCCTTTACCCCAGAAATTCCCGTGAAAAGCCCACGTGGTATAAATATAAGAGAGAGAGAATACTAACTGATAGACGAACTGAAAGACAAACAGACAGGATTTTAATATAAGGTTAGTAAGTGAAATGCAAATCTACGAAGGCTAATCAATGCATTCTAAAGTCACTCCTGTTAATTAAGCAATGGTGCAGTAATAGTAGAGAGTTTGTTTCTCCCTCTATGTACTGTAAACACACACATGTACATTTATTTATTTATTTTACGTAGGGAAGTCACTCCTGTTAATTAAGTAATGATACACCACAGCACAAGTCAATCTTCAAGCTATTTCTCACCTCATGTAGAGAGTCTGTTTCTCCTCTGTGCACTGTATATACACACACGTACATTTATTTATTTATTTATTAGGCCCACTTGAGTGCTGGCTCTCTAAAAAGTGGAAAAAGTGCCAAAACCGTCAGCCAGAACTAGGGGAGCAAATGAGCTGATGTCTCGTCCATCCATGTATTTAGAAACGCTTCACTTCCTCTTCCTCACCACGGCTATTTTCCAAGGCCACACAGCGATGACTGGCGGGGTTTTCAAGAGCGTTTCTTCAGTTACTAATGCAAAAATCTTGTCACTCTGTTTCTAGAACCATAAAAGCACCATTAAAACATCTATCACTTCAAAGAGTGTCTCTCCTGTTAATAATGTAGAAATCTTGTCACTCTGCCGCTAGAACCACAAAAACAACCTTAAAATCACGTAATACTTCAACTAGGGTCATTCAAATTTTTAAAGTGTGTTTTCTCCAGTTATTAATGCATAAATCTTGTCACTCTGTTTCTGGAACCATAAAAACATACTTAAAACCTCTATTACTTCAAGTAGACTCTTGCAAAGAGTGCTTCTACTGTTAATAATGCAGAAATCCTGTCACTGTCTCTAGAACCATAAAAACACTCTTAAAACCCTTATTACTTCAACTGATGCTAGAACCACAAAAACACTCTTAAAAACCCTTATTACTTCAACTAGAGCCTTTCAAAAGAGTGTTTCTCCTGTTAATAATGCAGAAATGTTGTCACTCTGCCTCTAGAACCACAAAAAACACTCTTAAAAACCCTTAATCTTTCAAAAGAGTGTTTCTCCTGTTAATGTCACTGTCTCTAGAACCATAAAAACCACTCTTGCAGAAAAAAAGCGTAGAACCACAAAACACTCTTAAAACCCTTATTACTTTTTAAGGGTGTTTATACAGTTCTAGAGGCAGAGTGACATGATTTCTGCTATATTAACTGGAGAAATACTCTTCAAAACACCGCTAGTTATATCTTCGACATTGGAAAGCACAAAAACACTGTAAATTTAAACGAATTCTTTTTTGAGGTAGTGGATTCGTGGCAAGAAAATGAACGGAGAACATTGACTGGCGATCTTAAACGTCTCTGCATTTCACCTCCAGCATTCCAAAAGCGATCTTTAAACTTACAGGCTTATTTGAGTTTTTAAGGGTGTTTATACAGTTCTAGAGGCAGAGTGACATGATTTCTATATTAACTGGAGAAATACTCTTCAAAACCCGTTACAATATCAACTGGAGTTTATACAGTTCTAGAGGCAGAGTGACAAGATTTCTACAATATCAACTGGAGAAATACTCTTCAAAACACCGCTAGTTATATCTTCGACATTGGAAAGCGTTTTTAAAGGTGTTTATACAGTTCTAGAGGCAGAGTGACAAGATTTCTGCAATATTAACTGGAGAAATACTCTTCAAAACCCCGTTAGTCATCTCTGCAGCATTGAAAAGCGTTTTTAAGGGTGTTTTTACAGTTCTAGAGGCAGAATGACATAATTTCTACTATATTAACTGGAGAAATACTCTTCAAAACACCGCTAGTTATCTCTGCAGCATTGGAAAGCGTTTTTAAGGGTGTTTTACAGTTCTAGAGGCAAAATGAAGCGTTTTTAAGGGTGTTTATACAGTTCTAGAGGCAGAGTGACCAGATTTCTGCAATATCAACCGGAGAAATACTCTTCAAAACACCGCTAGTTATATCTTTTAAGGGTGTTTATACATTGAGCCAGAGTGACAAGATTTCTAGATTGTTATTGAACGTGTAAGAGGAAAGTGGAGAAATAAGACATTGAGAGTGGATGAAGCACTTAGTGGAGGTAAAACGCAGCGGTGTTTGAAAGTACAGTGTTTGTTCCTCCATAGTTTCAGAACGCCTAAGAGGAAGATGTGGAGGAAGAAGACATTTTAACTGCATGTTCTGATTGGAATAGGCAAAACTCAGCAGGAAAGGAAGGTGATGTGTGTTTAACCTCTTCAGTACTGGGACGCATTTCTACAACGAGTCTAGGGTACAATGGTCCAAGGGGGGGGGATCAGAAGGTTAATGGCTAGAGTTTTCACTATTTAAATATCTCTAGGTAAGTTTTTTAGCGCTCTCTCTCTCTCTCTCGCTCTCTCTCTCTCTCTCTGTTGTTGTGGAAAATGTACGCCCACTCTTTTTCCAGTCCACAATTTTGCTTTTAGATATTTTAAGTGTTTCCCTTCACCCCTTAAAGGAAAACACGTCTTGGTATTGAATGGGTTAATGGGCAAATAATGGGCACTTTTCTGATGTGTCTTAGTTCAGTTCTCCTTAAAATATTTCCGTTTTCTGTGATGCGACAATAATAATAATAATAATAATAATAATAATAATAATAATAATAATAATAATAATAATGAAAGGTCCATTATATTAATTAAATTTATTATATACAATATTTTACAACCCAAAGAAATAATTATGATGATATAGCAGTAATTAATATAAGAGACAGTAGTAGTAATAGTAATAATAATAATAATAATAATAATAATAATAATAATAATAATAATAATAATAATAATAATAATGATAAAAATAACAATAATAATATCAATAATAATAATAATAATAATAGAATTTAGAGAGAGAGAGAGAGAGAGAGAGAGAGAGAGAGAGAGAGAGAGAGAGAGAGAGAGAGAGAGAGAGAGAGATAAAGATTATGTCAGATCACAGAGAGAATATAAAGACTTATTATGTCACATCACAGATTAAAATATAACTAAAATAATTACATATATATAACACACACACACACACACACACACACACACACACACACACACACACACACACACACACACACACACACACACACACACACACACACACACACACACCAAGTTAGAATAGTTAGAATAAGCAATATATTTTTGACTATTTATCGAGACTATTGAGAGAGAGAGAGAGAGAGAGAGAGAGAGAGAGAGAGAGAGAGAGAGAGAGAGAGAGAGAGAGAGAGAGAGAGAGAGAGAAAGAGAAAAAGAGAGAAAGAGAGAAAGAGAGAGAGAGAGAGATACTATTACTACTGCTACTACTACTACTACTTACTACTACTACTACTACTATTTTCCTCCTCCCACCAACACGACTACCACTGCTACTACTACTACTACTGCTACTACTACCACTACTACTACCACTACTACCCTGAACTATCAATAGTCACACCATTGATAGTCACAACAGCTGAGTCTGGAATAGTAGGAGGCTGAGGGGGTGGAAGCCTAGGCCTACGTGAATTTAGACCATTGTTAGGCCTATAGAAGGGTTGGGCGTGGTGGCTAATAGGAGTAGTAGTAGTAGTAGTAGTAGTAGGAATAGTATTGTTGTTGTTGTTGTTGTTATAATAGTTGTTTTCCTCTTCGTCTTCTTCAGATTTGTCATCCTCTATATTCTCGTAAATGTTGTTCCCTGCAAAAAGTCAAGACAAATTGGCTGTTTTAGTTACCAAGGAAGCGAGATAGGATGGTCAAAATTGGAGGGAAGGTGGAGGAAAGGTGGAGGAAGGTCTGTGTAGGTGGAGGTATGTGGAGGTAACTTGTGGAGGGAGATATGGAGGAAAGATGACAAACTGTTTTAGAGAAATCAGATGAAAAAAATATATGTTTTGATGTGAAACTATCTTACAAAACGACTATTTTTACTATGAATGAAACGAGGTAGGATAGTCAAAATTGGAGGGAAGGTGGAGGAAAGGTGGAGGAAGGTCTGTGTAGGTGGAGGTATGTGGAGGTAACTTGTGGAGGGAGATATGGAGGAAAGATTACAAACTTTTGGAAGGAGACTTAAGAAGAAAAAAAATGTTTTGATGTGAAACTATCTTACAAAACGACTATTTTTACTATGAATAAAACGAGGTAGGATAGTCAAAATTGGAGGGAAGGTGGAGGAAAGGTGGAGGAAGGTCTGTATAGGTGGAGGTATGTGGAGGTAACTTGTGGAAGGAGATATGGAGGAAAGATTACAAACTTTTGTAAAGAGACTTAAGAAGAAAAAAATGTTTTGATGTGAAACTATCTTACAAAACGACTATTTTTACTATGAATGAAACGAGGTAGGATAGTCAAAATTGGAGGGAAGGTGGAGGAAAGGTGGAGGAAGGTCTGTGTAGGTGGAGGTATGTGGAGGTAACTTGTGGAGGGAGATATGGAGGAAAGAAAACGAGAAAGGTGGAGGGAAAAATGGCTGACCATGATGTAACAGTATCTTAAAAAACCAGGATTTCAGCTGTCAATGAAGCAAAATAGAATATTGAAACCAGGAGGAGGAAACATTGGGAAATTTGGAGATAACTTGTAGAGGGAAATTTGGAGGTAATTTCCGTCCATTAGTGGTGCAGGCAATTTTGTTTACAGTGGTACCCATATCAACACCTAAGCACATCTTTGACCCCTTCAGTACTGGGACGTATTTTGGATATGATCACACAATTTTATTAACATTAGGAAAGGTCTATGAAGGTCAGAAGATTAATGGCCAGAATCTTCACTATTTCAATCCCTACATGAGATTCTGAAGGTGTATAAAATCACGAAATAGTTAGCAGAATGAAAATAAAAACGTGTCATGGTGACTTGTAGCTAAATTTAAACCACCCAACAAATGGCAAAGCTTCAAAGCGGTACGTGGTGGGATTCGAACCTCCGCATGGACGTCTGCCCAATCTCACCATCACTGCCTTATCCACTATGCCACCGTCTCCCTTATTCTGCCCAATGCTGTATGGATGCATCGTCAAGTCAAAGTGGTAAAGGTGCACACAGCTTCACAAACTTATGTTGGGATTAAAATAGCGAAGACTGTTGTCATTAACCTTCCGTCCTCCATAGACCCTTTCCGAATGCAAATACAATCGTCTAATCACACCCCAAAAAGCAAGGTTAAAAATGCGTCTCAGTATCGAAGGGGTTCAGGATGGCTCAGTGGTGTGCCAGTTCACTAACACCACAGAACCGTTTATTTCATTCGCCGGTGAAATGTCAAGTTTGTCGTTAGATTGCCAAAGAACATAATGAGAACTAAATCAAGGAGGTTGTTTCGAGGCCACTAGACCCTTTCCCAATGCAAATATAATCGTCTAATCACACCCCAAAAAGCAAGGTTAAAAATGCGTCTCAGTATCGAAGGGGTTCAGGATGGCTCAGTGGTGTGCCAGTTCACTAACACCACAGAACGGTTTATTTCATTCGCCGGTGAAATGTCAAGTTTGTCGTTAGATTGCCAAGAAACAAAATGAGAACTAAATCAAGGAGGTTGTTTCGAGGCCACTAGACCCTTTCCGAATGCAAATACAATCGTCTAATCACACCCCAAAAAGCAAGGTTAAAAATGCGTCTCAGTATCGAAGGGGTTCAGGATGGCTCAGTGGTGTGCCAGTTCACTAACACCACAGAACGGTTTATTTCATTCGCCGGTGAAATGTCAAGTCTGCCAGTTTGTCGTTAGATTGCCAAAGAACATAATGAGAACTAAATCAAGGAGGTTGTTTCGAGGCCACTAGACCCTTTCCCAATGCAAATATAATCGTCTAATCACACCCCAAAAGCAAGGTTAAAAATGCGTCTCAGTATCGAAGGGGTTCAGGATGGCTCAGTGGTGTGCCAGTTCACTAACACCACAGAACGGTTTACTTCATTCGCCGGTGAACTAAATCAAGGAGGTTGTTTCGAGACCACCTACAATATGTTCGACCTGATGATACTCCTAATACTCGTGACCCTACACACAAGGTACAGTGGAACCATGCCTGCTTTGGGGTCCGAGGGGTCTCTAAGTGCACCGGTTCGAATCCTGTCCACGGTCCGAGTGTAGGTTGGGCTTCCTCACTCAGGGCAACGGTTTCCTAGCGGGGGGGCTTTGAGATAGGAGGTACCTTAAAATGTATCCCCTTTTACCTCAGAAATTCTCGCAAAAAGCCGACACAAGCTCTCTCTCTCTCTCTCTCTTTGTACTGCACACTCTTAGGTCAGTGTTAGTGTTGGGTTAACTTAGACAAACCTCTTCAGTACTGGAACCCATATTTACTACGAGTTTGGGTTTTGATTAGGTCATTTTACTCACATAAGGAAGTGTCTATGGGGGGGGGGGGGTTCAGAGGATTAATGCATGGAAACTCACCTATTTCAATCCCTACATGAGTTTCTAAAGTTGTACGAAATAGCCAGATAATAAGTAGAATAACATCCATATTTGGCAAACGAAGGACCTATTTGCGTTTTCCGGACTATTTTTTTCATTATCCGGACATTTTTTTCATTATCCGGACATTTTTTTCATTATCCGGACTAGTACCTAAAAATATGGTTGAATGTATTTTGAGCATGATACAGGTCGGGTAGGATGGTGAGACTTGGAGGGAAGATGGAGGAAATATTTTCATTATCCGGAAGGAAAGGCGTGAAAATCATTCATATTTCATTATCCGGACATTTTTTCATTATCCGGACTTTTCATTATCCGGACTTTTTTTCATTATCCGGACATTTTTTTAATTATCCGGACATTTTTTCATTATCCGGACTAGTACCTGCACCATTTTGTCCGGAAAAAAAAAAACAGGGTGTGTAGGAGAGGAGAAAATTTGTTACCTTTCATGAGAGACTATCTTACAAAACTACTATTCTAACTATCAAGCAATGAAGTTTGGATAGTCAGACTTGGAAGACAGGTTAAACTATCATGAGGGAAGGTCTGTTGAGAAGAAGCGTGGAGGTTGGCCAGCTGTATTGTGACTATCTTAGAAATGTACTATTTTGACTATGATAGAAGAGTGGTAGGATAGTCAGACTTGGAGGGGAGGTGGAGGAAACATGGAGGAAAGTCTGTGGTGGAGGAGAAGTGGAGGTAACTTGTGGAGGGAGATATGGAGGAAAGAATACAAAGATGGAGAGAAAAAAAATGGCCAGCTGTTTTGTGACTATCTTAGAAATGTACTATTTTGACTATGATAGGAGAGTGGTAGGATAGTCAGACTTGGAGGGGAGGTGGAGGAAACATGGAGGAAGGTCTGTAGTGGAGAAGAAGCATGGAGGTAACTTGTGGAGGGAGATATGGAGGAAAGAAGAGAGACAAGTGGAAGACAAATGCTTACCAGTAATGGGATCAGTAATATTTGAGTATATCATTGAATGGTTGACTTCTGATTTCACTTCATTTGGAGGAGGAAGAGGTGGTCTCTCTTCTCCTCCTCCTCTTCCTCCTCCTCCTCCTCCTCCTCCTGCGGGCTGCACCTTTCCTCCTCCTCTTCTCTGCCTTCTGAAAGTAAATAAACAAATATCTTTAGTAATTAAGTTTTTCCTCATTTCTATCTCCACCCTCTCCTGTTTTTCCCTCCATATCTCCCTCCACAAGTTACCTCCACGTCTCCTCTCCGGTAGACTCTTTCCTCCATGTTCCCTCCACCTTCCCTGCACGTTTGACTATCCTACTACTCTTCCTTCATAGTCAAAATAGTGTTTGTTTAAGATAGTCTTTGCAATATATCGATACTTTTTATCATTCTTCCTTTCAAAAGTTCATTTTCTTGCTTCCATATCTCCCTCCACAGGTTACCTCCACTTTCCTCCACCTACACAGACCTTCCTCCATGTTTCCTCCACCTTCCCTCCAAATTTGACTATCCTATCTTCCTTCCTTGATAGTCAAAATAGTCGTTTTATAAGATAGTCTCACACCAAAACCCGACGATTTTTCACATTTTTACCTCCGAAAGTCTGCAATCTTTCCTCCATATCTCCCTCCACAAGTTACCTCCACTGTCCTCCACCTACACAGACCTTCCTCCATGTTTCCTCCACCTTCCCTCCAATTTTGACTATCCTACCTCCCTTCCTTGATAGTCAAAATAGTCGTTTTATAAGATAGTCTCACACCAAAGCCCGACGATTTTTCACATTTTCACCTCCGAAAGTCTGCAATCTTTCCTCCATATCTCCCTCCACAAGTTACCTCCACTGTCCTCCACCTACACAGACCTTCCTCCATGTTTCCTCCACCTTCCCTCCAATTTTGACTATCCTACCTCCCTTCCTTGATAGTCAAAATAGTCGTTTTATAAGATAGTCTCACACCAAAGCCCGACGATTTTACACATTTTCACCTCCGAAAGTCTGCAATCTTTCCTCCATATCTCCCTCCACAAGTTACCTCCACTGTCCTCCACCTACACAGACCTTCCTCCATGTTTCCTCCACCTTCCCTCCAAATTTGACTATCCTACCTTCCTTCCTTGATAGTCAAAATAGTCGTTTTGTAAGATAGTCTCACACCAAAACCCGACGATTTTTCACATTTTACCTCCGAAAGTCTGCAATCTTTCCTCCATATCTCCCTCCACAAGTTACCTCCACTGTCCTCCACCTACACAGACCTTCCTCCATGTTTCCTCCACCTTCCCTCCACACTTGACTATCCTACAACAACTGGAAGATAGTAAAAAGATAGTCACTTACCTCCTCAAGAAAAGCAATGTTGCCACGAACATCAAACACAGTATTAACCCAAACACGAGGCCAACGTATAGGCCGGTGTTGGTAGCACTGGTGGTAGTAGTAGTAGTAGTAGAAGCCTGGTTGTCTATACTATTGTCATCCAGGATAGTATACGTGGTGTCCTCGTCTGGAAAATAATAGTAGTAGTAGTAGTAGTCATGGTATTTGCTCTGCCTGCCCATCGATTCTGAGTATTCTGCCAAAATGCTTTTCTAAGACACACTGATTCTTTCCTCCATAT
>NC_059256.1:12611810-12619310 GCF_017591435.1 Portunus trituberculatus | reverse complement strand
TGGCAGTGGTGCAGCAGTGGTGGTGGTGTGGCAGCAGTGGCAGCAGTGGTGGTGGTGGCAGTGGTGGTGGTGGTGGTGGTGGTGCAGCAGCAGCAGTGGTGGTGGTGGTGGTGGTGGCAGCAGCAGCAGCAGTGGTGTGCAGTGCAGCAGTAGCAGTAGTGGCAGTGGTGGTGGTAGCAGTGGTGGTAGTAGTAGCAGCAGTAGTAGTAGTAGTAGTAGTAGTAGTAGCAGTAGTAGTAGTAGTAGTAGTAGTAGTAGTAGTAGTAGTAGTAGATGAAGATGAAGATAAAGAACAAGAACAAGAACAAGAACAAGAACAAGAAGAAGAAGAAGTAGAACAGTAGTAGTAGTAGTAATAATAATAGTAGTAATAGTAGTAGTACTTACAAGCACAATTTGGCTCCTCTCCAGCCCACAGTCCCTTCTCAGTACACTTCCTGGTGGGGCTCGTCAAAATAGCATAGCCTTTCTCACACCCATAACTCGCCACACTTCCGATCCTGGAGGGAAAGAGTTACAAAGGTGCTGTTTAGACTCTCACGGAAGGAAGGTATAGGGGTTCTGAACTGGAGGGAAGGAAGAGGAAAGGGAGCAGAGGAACCATGCCTTTTTTGAGGTCCAAGGGGTCTCCAAGCGCACGGGTTCGAATCCTGTCCACGGTCCGAGTGTAGGTAGGGCTCTCCTCACTCTGGGTAAGGCTTTGAGATAGGAGGTAGCTTATAAAAGTATCTATCCCCTTTAGGTCAGAGATTCCCGTGAAAAACCCATATGGTGTAGATAGAAGAAAGGGTTCGGAATTTAGGAAGGTTTATGGTGGAGTGGTAGCGGAGAGCATTCGAGGTAACTTACAGAAGGATGCGAGACTATCTTAAAAAAAACTACTGTTCTAACTATGAGCTATATATAGATAGGATAGTCTGGCTTCTTAATATGCAAGATGGAAGCTGGGCAGTGAGTTAGCCAAAATTCAGGGACACATGTCTTGAAACCTCCCTCTTAAAAGAAATAAATTCATGGGAAGATTGAACTACAGAGAAACGTATGAAAGACTGAGAGAACTGGTTAACTCTTGTATTAGCGAGTTGGACAGAATGTGGTGAGAGGAAGAAGAAGGCCTTGTGCAGTAAGAGTGGTGGAGGAGGGGAGACATGCAGTTAGCAGGATCAGTAGAGCAGTTAGCATGAAAATAGCGGTAGAGGATAGCAAGGGACGCAACATTCCGGCGGTGTGAAAGAGGCTGAAGACAGTCAGTCAGAGGAAGGGAAGCTGATGAGACGAAAAGCTTTAGTGGAATCTTCTAAAAAATGCGAAGAGTACTCCATACAAGGACGGATAAGGCCCTTATACAGAGTAAGCAGCTGGAGGGGCGAGAAAAACTGACGAAGACGCCTCAGAACGCCTAACTTCATAGAAGCTGTTTTAGCAAGAGATGAGATGTGAGGTTTCCAGTTAAGATTATGAGCAAAGGACAGACCGAGGATATTCAGTGTGGAAGAGGGAGACAGTTGAGTGTCACTGAAGAAGAGGGGATAGTTGTCTGGAAGGTTGTGTGGAGTTGATAGATGGAGGAATTGAGTTTTTAAAGCATTGATGTTTTCTCTGCCTCAGTCAAATATTTTACAAAGATCAGAAGCCAGGCATTCTGTGGCGTCCCTGCCTGATCTGTTGACTTCCTGAAGGGTTGGTCGTCTCTGAAAGGACGTGGAAAGATGTAGGGTGGTATCATCAGCGTAGGAGTGGATAGGGCAAGAAGTTTGGTTAAGAAGGTCATTAATGAATAATAGAAAGAGAGTGGGTGACAGGACAGAACCCTGAGGAACACCACTATTAATAGACTTAGAAGAACAGTAGCCGCTTACCACAGCTGTAATAGAAAGGTCGGAAAGGAAACTTGAGATAAATTTGCAGAGAGAAGGATAGAAACCGTAAGAGGGCAGTTTTAAGATCAAAGCTGTGTGCCAGACTCTATCAAAACCTTTTCATATGTCTAACGCAACAGCAAAAGTTTCACCAAAATCTCTAAAAGTGGATGACCAAGACTCAGTAAGGAAAGCCAGAAGATCACCAGTAGAGCGACCTTGACGGAAGCCATACTGACAGATATTTGAGAATCTTCCTATTCAGGATAGATTCAAAAACTTTAGACAAGCAAGAGATTAAAGCTATAGGACGGTAGTTTGAGAGGTTAGAACGGTCAACCCTTTTAGAAACAAGCTGAATGTAGGCAAACTTCCAGCAAGAAGGGAAGGTAGAATTCGATAGACACAGTTGGAAGAGTTTGGCCAGGCAAGGTGCAGCACGGAAGCACAGTTTTTGAGAAGAATAGGAGGGACGGGACTCACTAACGCTGCCTACTTTAGCACTGCATACGGAGAAAAGACAAGAAAACCATATGCACTCCCCGTAAAGGAATTCATTAAAGGTCTCCATCTGGGATACTTTCTTCTCAACAGTGTTCCTGGCAGTCTCCACTAGATGGCACTGGTGTATACGCCCCCTTTCATTACCTTCGCCAGGAGATTCATTGTGTTAACGGCGTGATTATGCAGTGCCGGTGATTAAGTTGACGAAAAATCTCATTGGGACTCGTAGTTGACAGTTTTCCAATAGAAATGCATTTCCTCGAGGAACATTAACCAATCAGCAGCGAATCCTTTCCACGGTCAGAGTGTAGGTTGGGCTTCCCTCACTGATAGGAGGTACCTCAAAAAATTATCCCCTTTACTCCAGAAATATAAAAAACACTAAATAATGCGTCATAATCACGATACAAGAGATATTAGCGTCAATGGAGGCCAAAAGAGGATTACAAGCCAATTTACCCCATTGTCAACTCGGCCCATTGTCAACTCGGCCCATTGTCAACTCGGCCCATTGTCAACTCGACCCATTGTCAACTCGGCCCATTGTCAACTCGGCCCATTGTCAACTCGGCCCATTCTCAACTCACCTCAACTATACCAAATTGAACCGGTGTGTGTAGCAACGCGGCCCACTATCTATAAGTTATGTTTATTATTATTAAATTGCTCTCTCTCTCTGTGGCTGGCTATCTCTCTCTCTGTGGCTGTGGGACGGAAAGGGGACACGTTCAATGAGACCACAACTAGCTTTAACGGTGAGTCCACAGCACCCCCTGAACTAGTCCTATTAAATTGCTCTCTCTCTCTCTCTCTCTCTCTCTGTGTGGCTGGCTATCTCCTTCAGTTGTGGGACGGAAAGGAAACACGTTCAATGAGACCACAACTAGCTTTAACGGTGAGTCCACAGCACCACACCCTGAACTAGTCCTATTAGACCTCGCTGGGAGTAAGTTACAATTTCCATAGGGATCTGCTACCCTGGTGGAGGGCTGGACGAAACACTCACTGACATCCTCAAGAAAAGAGAACAGCGGAGGTAACCTATTAACGGAGATTTGGAGGAAAGACTACCAACTATTTTCTGACCTGTAAGAGTGTTCCATGGCCAGATGCTCTCTCCTTCTCGCAAATGTTGAGGTCAGGCGTCGGTCGCTCCCAGATATCCCGATCACCTTTGCACCTCCTGATTTTTCTGAAGGCGATCCACAGCGAATTTCTGGAAAAGGAGGGAAAAATCTGGAGATCTTTATTCCTGTCTTCTCCTTCTCATCCTCTCTCTCTCTCTCTCTCTCTTGATACTGCTACTACTACTACTACTACTACTACTACTACTACTACTACTACTACTCCTCCTCCTCTTCCTCCTCCTCCTCCTCCTCTTCTCTTCCTCCTCCTTCTCCTCCTCCTCCTCCTCCTCCTCCTCCTCCTCCTCCTCCTTCTCCTCCTCCTCCTCCTCCTCCTCCTCCTCCTCCTCCTCCTCCTCCTTTTTCCACTACTACTACTACTACTACTACTACTACTACTACTACTACTACTACTACTACTACTACTACTACTACTACTACTTCTATTCCTCCTCCTCCTTCTTCGCCTCCTTTTTCTACTACTACTACTACTACTACTACTACTACTACTACTACTACTACTACTTACCTTGACACACGGGTGCTTGACTACTCCACTGACTATCCGCCATGCACGTCCTGATACTTTGGCCCACTATGCGATAGTTAGGAATGCAATCGTACCTAACTTGACTATTTAGATGAGTAGTATCATTTAAGTAGGTGCGGGTTCCCTTAAGTGGGGCGGGGACGTGGCCGCAATCTGTGTCTGTAATAGTAGTAGTAGTAGTAGTAGTAGTAGTAGTAGTAGTAGTAGTAGTAGTAGTAGAAAAGGTTAGGTTATGGTAGGTCAGGAGAGGAGGAGGAGGAGGAGGAGGAGGAGGAGGAGGAGGAGGAGGAGGAGGAGGAGAAGAAGGAGGAGGAGGAGGAGGAGGAGGAGGAGGAGGAGGAGGAGGAAGAGAAGGAGGAGGAGAAGGAGGAGGAAGAGGAAGAGGAGGAGGAGGAGGAGGAGGAGGAGGAGGAGGAGGAGGAGGAGGAGGAGGAGGAGGAGAAGAAGGAGGAGGAGGAAGAGGAGGAGGAAGAGGAGGAAGAGGAGGAGGAGGAGGAGGAGGAGGAGAAGGAGAAGGAGGAGGAGGAGGAAGAGAAGGAGGAGGAAGAGGAGGAGGAGGAGGAGGAAGAGGAGGAGGAGGAGGAGGAGGAGGAGGAGGAGGAGGAGGAGGAGGAGTTGGATGAGGAGGAGGAGGAGGAGGAGGAAGAGAAGAAGGAGGAGGAGAAGGAGGAGGAAGAGGAAGAGGAGGAGGAGGAGGAGGAGGAGGAGGAGGAGGAGGAGGAGGAGAAAAAAAACAATAATTACAACAACAACAACAACAACAACATTAATAATTCTACAATATATATCTCATTGCATACGAAATTTACTACTACTACTACTACTACTACTACTACTACTACTACTACTACTTACAAACACACGCGGGAACATTGCCAGACCATAGTCCAGAGATCAGACACGTTCTTGTAACAGACACCCCAATGTCCTTCGAATCTTGTGTCTCTTCTTGAGGGCCTGCAAAAACAAGATGCTATTTTCACTGTGAACTAAGTAAGGTAGGAAAGCGAAAATTGGAGAGAAGATGGAGGAAACATTCTTAAATACTCGTGAGGAAGGAAAATTGTGGAGGAAAACTGTGAAGGGAGATATGGAGGAAAACATTGACAAAGGTGGAGGGAAAATATGTAAGTATGAATCTAAGAATCTTACAAAACTACAATTTGCACTGTGAACTAAGTAAGGTAGGAAAGCGAAAATTGGAGAGAAGATGGAGGAAACATTCGTAAACACTCGTGAGGAAGGAGAATTGTGGAGGAATACTGTGAAGGGAGATATGGAGGAAAACATTGACAAAGGTGGAGGGAAAATATGTAAGTATGAATCTAAGAATCTTACAAAACTACAATTTTCACTGTGAACTAAGTAAGGTAGCGAAGCGAAAATTGGAGAGAAGATGGAGGAAACATTCTTAAACACTCGTGAGGAAGGAGAATTGTGGAGGAAAACTGTGAAGGGAGATATGGAGGAAAACATTGACAAAGGTGGAGAGAAAATGTTTGAGCTATTTTACAAAACTTCTATTTTCACTAAGAACTAAGTTAGCTAAAAACACAAAAACTATAGGGAACACACACAAAACACTCACAAACACTCATGACAAACCACAATAACATAGACCAAATATTAACTTAGATACGAAGGAAAACCTAGAGAGAGACTGAGAGAAAGATGCGTCACTTGAATGTAAACAATTTCACAAACCCTCAACTTTCACTAACAACTAAGTAACCTAGAAACACAAAAACTATACGAAACACACACAAAACACTCACAAACACTCATGACAAACCACATTAACTTAGACCAAATATTAACTTAGATACGAAGAAAACACTAGAGAGAGGCTGAAAGAAAAATGCGTCACTTAAATCTAAACTAATTCACAAACACTCAACTTTCACTAACAACTAAGTAACCTAGAAACACAAAAACTATAAGCAACACACACAAAACACTCACAAACACTCATGACAAACCACAATAACATAGACCAAATATTAACTTAGATACGAAGAAAAACCTAGAGAGAGACTGAGAGAAAGATGCGTCACTTGAATCTAAACTATTTCACAAACACTCAACTTTCACTAACAACTAAGTAACCTAAAAACACAAAAACTACACAAAACACACACAAAACACTCACAAACACTCATGACAAACCACAATAACATAGACCAAATATTAACTTAGATACGAAGAAAACACTAGAGAGAGGCTGAAAGAAAAATGCGTCACTTAAATCTAAACTAATTCACAAACACTAAACTTTCACTAACAACTAAGTAAGCTAAAAACACAAAAACTACACAAAACACACACAAAACACTCACAAACACTCATGACAAACCACAATAACATAGACCAAATATTAACTTAGATACGAAGAAAAAACTAGAGAGAGGCTGAAAGAAAAATGCGTCACTTAAATCTAAACAATTTCACAAACCCTCAACTTTCACTAACAACTAAGTAAGCTAAAAACACAAAAACTATAGAGAACACACACAAAACACTCACAAACACTCATGACAAACCACAATAACATAGACCAAATATTAACTTAGATACGAAGAAAACACTAGAGAGAGGCTGAAAGAAAAATGCGTCACTTGAATGTAAACAATTTCACAAACCCTCAACTTTCACTACCAACTAAGTAACCTAGAAACACAAAAACTATAGAGAACACACACAAAACACTCACAAACACTCATGACAAACCACATAGACCAAATATTAACTTAGATACGAAGAAAACACTAGAGAGAGGCTGAAAGAAAAATGCGTCACTTAAATCTAAACTAATTCACAAACCCTCAACTTTCACTAACAACTAAGTAACCTAGAAACACAAAAACTATAGGAAACACACACAAAACACTCACAAACACTCATGACAAACCACAATAACATAGACCAAATATTAACTTAGATACGAAGGAAAGACTGACAACATCTTACCTGCTTCCAGCCTAAACCCTTCATTACAATAATAAAAGACATCGGCGCCCACTTGAAAACTATAGCCAGTCACAAATCCATCTACAGGAACAGATGGCTCAGGACACGTCACCACTGGAGAGAGAGAGAGAGAGAGAGAGCGGTAATGGTGGTGGTGGTGGTGGTAGTAGTAGTAGTAGTAGTAGTAGTAGTAGTAGTAGTAGTAGTAGTAGATCACTCCTCCTCCTCCTACTACTATTACTACTATTACTACTACTACTACTACATACCTTTATTACTATTTCTGACTATTCTCCTACTATTTCACTATTTTGATTACTATTTTTACTATTTTTACTATTATTTAAAACTACTTTCACTATCTTAAAAATTTTGACCATTTTTTTTTTAACTATCTGACTATTTGTGACCATTTTCGACTATTTCTACTACTATTTTTGACTATCTTACTATCTTACTATTAATACATACAGACACACGCTGGCTCCTCTCCGCT